>NC_133394.1:34960312-35264843 GCF_047511655.1 Castor canadensis | reverse complement strand
TGCTATTATTTTAGCTTTGCCCATAAAAATACAGAGGCTCAGAGAAGTTAAATAACTTGGACTAGACTTTAAGCAAGTTGCAGAGTCATATTGTGGACCAAATCAATCAACACAACTCATTTCAGGTCAATTTCCTACATGTATGTTAGGTATCAGCTCTGTGCCATGAATAGGGGATTCATCAGGGTAGGAGGCAAATGTGACCTATTATGGATTAGGTATGAAGTGTCCCCACAAAAGGCTTGCATGTTTTAGGATTGATTCCTAGTTGGTGGTGCTGTTGAGGGGTGGAATGACCATGAGGGCACTGACCTTATCAATGGCTTAATCCATCCATGAGTTCATAAGTGCATGGGCTATTAGGAGGTGGGGCTTAGTTGAGGAAGTGCATCACTTGGAGGTGAGACTTTGAAGGGTACATCTTATCTCTGGACCCTTCCCCTCACTGTCTCTGCTTCCTGACTGCCATGAGGTAAGCAGGTTTTCCTCTGCCACAATCTTCCATTGCCATAATAATTTGCCTTGCCTCAAGTCTAAGGCAATGGAGCCAGCCAATCATGCACTAAAACTTCTGAAACCAAAGTATTTTTTCTTTTGTTTAAGTTATTTTTTCTCAGGTATTTTGTAACAGTCATGAAAGCTAACATGGCATCATGAATTTAACAAACCCTGACAATTTGTGCCCCTGTGTTCTGAACAACAGTAGCAGTGAGAACAAGTCATTGTATACACGCAGTTTGTTGTGGAAATATTGTCAGATGAGAAACCAAGTGACACTCAGAGAAGTGGAGAACTCAGATTTCATTTTATGCTGGCAGTCCCAGATGAGTTCACACTCAAAATTCTGGGTCCCCAACAATGAATTCACAGGATTCTTAAAAGGCAGTGCAGGGCATCAGGTTACAAGGAATGTGTTAGTTGTTCATAGGTGAGCCAGTGCTGGGTTACAGACCTGAGGTTGTTTAGATAGGAGCAGCAAAGGAGGTCTGCTTTGGACAGTTTGTTTACAGAAGGAGACAAAGGAAGGTGGGAATGGGCAGTTATTGGTACATGGGACCTTTTTGTCTTGGCCCTAGACTCATTTTGTGGTCTAACTAACAATTTCTCATGTCCTACAGCCTGCTTGAGACAATCTTCTTGTTCATCACCCATTTTCAATGCTTTTCCTACTTGTGGACAAGAATTGACCCTAAATTTTAGGGATCACATTAGGTTCCTCCTGTCCCAAAGGCTTATATTGGGTTACCAAGAGCTGTAACTTTATTGCCTCCATATATGAACTAACTAAGTGAGTTATAGCATTGAGAATGCAAAGGCCAAATACCAGTGCCAATAGGAGCATGAAAAGAGGACCAGAAAAGGGGGGTAGCCATGAGGCTCAATTCCAGATGCTGTTCCATCTGTTCCAGGAATTCACTAATTCCTGTCTTCTACATTTGACCTGGTCCTGTACTTGCTGAGCCATATCTCTGACTATTCCCAACTGATTCACATAAAAACAACATTCTTTACTTAGGAAAAGGCAGAGTCCCCTCTTTTCAGCATTGAATAAGTCCAACCCTCTTCAATTTTGGAGGACTACTGATGCTAGAGAGTCCAGCTGGTCCTGCATGGTCACCTAGCCACTCATTCTATGTCATTTGTTAGGTCCACAGATAATTGATTATAGTAGGATGTTGATGAGGTAATTCCTCCTATGCCTTTTCCTAGTCCAGCTGTTATTCTTAATCCAATTAATAAAGGTATGAATTGGATAGCTCTCTTTGAATGTATGTGGGCCATCAAAGGTACAGGGAGGGTCTGATTGTTAGGCACCGTGCTTATCTGGGGAATGAGAAGTGCTAATGTGCACATGCTTTTCTAGTTAGCTGGCAGGCACTGATAAGCAAGGGTCCCACAAACAAAGAAGGTTCCTGGGCTGCTGCACCATAGTCTGTCAACTGTATTTCTAATGGTGGTGGCTGTACAGGTTTGGATTTGGACACATTGGCTAGCAGCCAGTTACCCTGCTGGATAATATCTTCTTGAATTGTAGATACAACTAGGGGCCCTCTGAGATAGCTGTGTACTGCTTACTTTGGGTTTTGTGCTGGTAGAGTTGGGAGTAGCATCATGTACGCTCTGGTTGAGGAGGCTCACAGGGGTTGCTACCTAATGGAGGGGGCCTGAGGACAGGCAGAGCCAACAATCACCACCAATGGTGGGTTCGTAAGATTAAGGAGGTGGTGAGTTGCATTTAACAGGTTGTACAGTTCGGGTTCCAAGTTAAAATTCCCTGTCCTGGAAGGAAGCTTTAATGGGGGTTGTGGTGGTGACAAATGAATGTCTTTTATAGGCTTGTAGCCACCTAGGTAACCACCTCCAGATGCCCTCTCTATATCTGTGGATTTTCCCTTAGTAAACTGAAAGGGACAGGATGGACAAGTAGGGTGCCCAGACATAATGAGGCTTATTTCCTCCCCCTGTCATTTTGTTGTTCCAGAAAATGACGGGGTCCCTGTCTTTCTGCTAGCAAACAGTCTGCCTATAGTGCCTTTGTTCTTGCAGGACACTGTCAGGCCTGTCAGTTTTCCCTTATTGTAAATTGTCCCTCCTCTGGTACATTCAGAAGTTGATGTGCTGCATGCAGGTGACAGGTATTGTAACTTTCCCTGGAAGGAGAGAGGTTTTACACAAGCTGAACAGTCATCCTGGCTTCTAGATGAGACATCTTTAAAATGTAATAGAGTCAGGAGGCAAAAACACATCAGAGACCAGTCTTTTACCCATACCATATCCCTGGGTTGGTAGGGATCGGCCCAGTTACTCATGGGGATTGGGGCTCTTTCTAAGATTTCTTGGGAAATTTGGTGTATGGTTTTTCCTAAGGCCTGGAGATGTCAGGACATGTGTAGGTTTCCAGTTTTTCTGAGGTCCCCTCTGAGACTGTTTATTATGGGAAGGGGTCTGCCATAGAGAATCTCAAAGGGTGAGTATCTGGAGGGTCTAGGGGTACAGTGTGCTCTGAGCAGTGCTAATGGTAGCATGTCTATCCAAGGGAATTATTTTTCTTGGCAGAGTTTAACTAAGGTAATTTTAAGGGTTCGATTCATGTGCTCTACTTTCCCTGAACTCTGAGGCCTATATGCTATATGGAGCTTCCATTTTATTTTTAAAATTTTAACCAGGCCCTGAATGATTTCCAGGCTGGTCCGTTATCTGATCTGATAGAAAAGGGAAGCCATATCTGGGGATAATGTCTCTTAAAAGGGCCTTTACTACCTCTCGTGCTTTTTCTGTGTGTGTTGGGTAAACCTCAACTCACCTTGAGTAAGTGCAGACGAGAACCAAGAGGTACCGGTATCCTAGACAGGGCTTGATCTCTATGAAGTCCACTCCCAGGTCTTCAAAAGGCATGGTGCCTGCTGTGTGTACCCCATGGCTTGGCTTAGGCCCTTGACTTGCATTGTTTTGTGCACGTGATGCATCTGGCACTTCCTTGGGCGCACAGGGTGGGGAGTTTGGGAATGAAATAGTATTTGTCCAGTAGTTTTCCAGGGCCGTTTTCCCCACGTGCGTTTGTTAGCTCGTGTTGTTGTTTTACCAGAGGGGCTTCTACAGCACTGGGGACAAAGAGTTCCTGGTCAGGCAACTTCTACCAGCCTCCCTTTTCTTTTATTCCTTTTTCATCTTTTGCACATTGTTCTTCCTCCTTGGTGTGATTCAGGGTGGGAGGCAGCTCCGGAGCCAACAGAAGTTTGGTGGTTTGCTTTGGCGCTTCAGGAGCGCTTAGCTCTTCTGCTGCTCTTCTTGCTGTCTGGTCAGCCAGGCGGGTCCTTCTACTGACATAGTCTGTGCCCCTTTGGTGGCCTCTGCAGTACATGACAGCCACTTGAGATGGTTCCCAGAGTGCTTCCAGCAGTTGGAGGATTTCTCCTTTGTTTTTAATCTCTTTTCCCCTGCTGTCAGCAGTCCTCTTTCCTTGTATATTTCTCAATGTATGTGCAGGGTGTTCACCCACTTTCCCTTTGCATATGGTAATGCCTGGACCAATGCCCAAAGTTCAGCTCATTGTGGAGACCATCCTTACGGTAGGGCTTCAGCCTTATGATGTCATTAGCAGTGGTGACTATGAACCTGGCCTTTCGCCATTTGCCCTAGACAAAGCTGCTTCCATCCATGAAGAGTTTCGAGTTCTGGATCTGAGAGGGGGGCATCCATTAGGTCAGGCCTGCTGGAGTACACTTTGTCTATCACCTCTTCACTGTCATGATCTGGGAGCCCTTCCTCTGTTGACAGGCAAATGGCAGGATTTAAAGTTTGTACAGTTTCAAGCCTGACTCAAGGATTTTCACATAGTAGTCCTTGGTAATGGGCCATTCTGGAACTGGTCAGCCATTTATGACCCTGCGCATTCATTAGAGCCATGATTGTATGAGGGACCTTAACATTAATGTCCTGTCCCTGGCCTCCTTGATTAGGGTTACTGTAGCAGCCAGGGCTCGGAGACATGGAGGCCACCCTGAGGCCACTGTGTCTAAGCACTTCAACAGATAAGCCACTGGCCACTGCCATGGACTCACTGTTTGGGTGAGGACCCCCAGAGCTGTATAATTTTTCTTGCAGATGAAGAGATTGAATGGTTGTGTTACATCTGGCAGCCCTAGTGCAGGGATGCTGGTTAACAGCCTCTTTATCTCCCGGAAAGCCTTTTCTTGGTCTGATCCCTAGTTTTGAGGGTCCTTTCCAGAGCGTGCTGTGGCCTTGTAGAGTGATTTGGCCAGGCTTGAATGTCTGGGTATCCAGATGTGACAGAATTCTGCTGCTCCCAAGAATTGTCAAACTTCCCTTTTGGTCTTCTGCTGATGGATGGAGCCGATAGCTTGTTTTCTCTCCAGACCCACGGTGCGTTGTCCTTCTGTGATGATGAATCTGAGGTATTGGACCTCTTGCTGGCAAACTTGGGCCTTTTTTCAGGAAACTTTGTAGCTTGCCTCAGAGAGTTGGGCTAGCAATTCCTCTGTCCCCTTCCAGCATTTCTCCTGGTCATGGCTTACCAGGAGCAGATCATCTATATATTGGAGCAAAGTACAGCTTGGATTTTCTTCTAGGAAAATTGTCAAATCTGCCTCTAGGGCTTCTCCGAGCAAGGTGGGTGAGTTTTTGAATCCCTAATGCAGTCTGGTCCAGGCCATTTGTGTTTTTCTTCCAGTATGGGGGTCTTCCCATGCAAAGGGAAACAGAGGCTGACTAACTGGGCTCAGACAGAGGCAGAAGAAAGTGTCCTTTTGGTCCAGGCAGGTGAACCTGCTTGCTTGTGGTGGTAGAAGGCTCAGGAGAGTGTAGGGATTAAGAAAAACTGGGTACAGTGTGAAAACGGTCTTGTTGACTGCCCGGAGGTCCTGGACAGGCTGGTAATCATCTCCTCCTGCCTTCTTGATGGGTAACAGTGTGGTGTTTCATGGCAATTGGCATTCAATCAATATCCTTGTGCCCTTCAGTCACTGTAGGTGAGTCTAAATTCCTAGGCGTGCTTCCCATGGCACTGGATATTGCCTCTGTCTGACAGGAAGAGCCCCAGGTTTGAGATCTACCATTATGGGCACATGGTTGCGAGCCAGGCTGGGAGGCCCTTTTTCAGCCCAAATATCAGGAAACTCCTCTAGAAGGCAGATAGGCTTCACCAGGTCCCCCTTTTCTTGGCAGTAGAGTTGTCACTTGTCTTCTGTAGGCATGGTCACTGCCATGATGAGGGCATTTGGTCCTCCCACTGTAAGGCTTGTAGGCCCTCCCTGGGTGAACGTGATTTGGGCTCTAAGCTTTGTTAGTAAGTCCCTTCCCAGCAGAGGAATTGGGCATTCTGGTAAATACAGGAATTCATGAGTCACCTTGTGCCCTCCTCGTTGTCCATGTTGGGGGCCAGCAGAACTGCTGGGCAGTTTATGTGCCAGTGGCTCTGACCATTGTGGCCCTGTGCTCAGTGAGTGGGGCCACAGGTTTAGTGACCATGGAATGCTTAGCGCCTGAGTCCACCATGAAGATCATTGGTTGGCCCCCACTTTCATGGACTTGACCTTGGGCTCTTGGGGGCCTAGTAGTAAGGAGCCTGGTCTTCCCTAGTCTGACTAAATTCCTGCTAGGCTAATCAGGTCCTGGGCTTCTGGTTTGGGTTGCCATCCTGTCTTATTTCCTGGAGTAATTTTGCTAGGCTCCAATGCTAGTCCCTTGCAGCAGGGATATTCATTCTTCCAGTGGCTAATCTCCATGCAATAGGCACATTGGTCTCATTCTTCCACTAGGTCTCCCCTTCCGTGGTGAAGCTGACTGCTTGGTCAGGTCTGGCTTCCCCAGTGCAGCAGCCAGTAAGGACACCTTGGCTTTCATTCTTTTATTGGCTTCTCCTTTTTCCTCATGTCCCCAGTTTACAAAGACTTTATTTGCCATTTCTAACAGCTGGGTAGCATTCATTCCAGAAGAGCCTGCAAGTTCAGAAGTTTCCAGCAAATGTCAGCATATGACTAGGCCACAAACACCATATTGACTATTTGCTGGTTTTTTGATGCTTCTGGATCACTCAGAAGGCCTCACTCTGGCTTCTGGATAACTGCTACAATTTTGGACATGTTGGTAGGTCTCTTAGCACCAGCTCTGAGCCCATGTAGGAGAGTGGTGCGATATGGAGTGAGGATTCCTCATCCTTCTGCTGTATTGAAGTCCCAAGTAGGCTGCATATTAGGGGCCACCTCTCTTGCTCAAGTTTGTGCATCTAGGGTTCCTGCTGGGGCCTGCCCTTGGAGCCAGCGGCAACCTTCTGTCAGAATTTGCCATTGATCTTCTGTGTTGAAAAATGTCAGGAGGATCTGTCAGCAGTCATCCCAAATGAGTTGATGGGTCTGAAATATGGATTCTAGGAGGTTGACCATGGCCTGGAGTTTTTCTGAATAGAGGGGTGTGTGGTTCCTCCAATTTAAGAGGTCAGTTGTACTGAAAGTCTGGTAATAGAAGATAGAGTGCCTGGGCTGGACCATGCCATCAGCACCAATCTGTTGGGGCCCTTGTGCCTCACAGAATGGCATTTTCAGGGCCCTGGCCTGAGGGGCCAGTGCCTGGGATGAGTGAAGGGGTTGGTTCAGGAGCTGTGGACTTGGACTCCAAGCCAGGAATGGGTGTGGGATGTCACTGGGACTGAGAAGCTGCTGATGGAGCTAAGGGGGACTCACTGAAGATGGCAGGCTGTCTGGGAAAGGTGGCACTGGCTGCTCTGATGGTGGGGGTGCACTGGGAATATACATCAGGGGCACAGGCAGTTCATCTTCTGGATCCCCTTGCAGAACAGGCTTGGTCAGCTTCTGGTCTTTAAGCTTCATTGCCTGGGCCATGAAAACTCTGCTCTGTTCCTTTTTGTTGACACAGAATTGGACCCAAGGGGGCATGGTCTGAGGTACCTGAAGCCAGGAGTCAATATAGGGGAACTGGTTGGGGTGTCTGGGAGTTCCTATTATAATCTGTTAAATGGCCCTGACAGTGGAAAAATCTAGGGTACTTTCAGGGGGCCAGTTGACTCCAAAGTGAGCCATTCTAACCATGCAGTGTGTGCAGCCTTCTGGGAGACATTTTGACTCCATAATCTCCTGAGAATCCCTTCCTAAAATGTTTAAGCATACACTCTAGGACTGTAGGTTTTGCGGAACTTCCACCCATGGCAGTTAGAGATGTCCCCTATATCTACCCTATGTATTCCCCCACTGCATCAGTGGAGCAAAGACAAACAAAGGTGGGAACCCCTTCGAGAGAAGTGTCCAATCAAATGTCTACCTGGCCATGTCACAAAGAAACTTAGGTGCTCTTAGCATCAATGGCGGGGTCAGCCTTGTGACTCTAGCTCAGGTTGCCCCGATGCTGCCCTAAGCTGTATGAGGATCACCATGGAACTGCAGGACAGATCCATTATGACTCTGTAGCTTTTCAACCATGGAGCCACAAACTCAAGCCTGAAGCGCTCATTCACACACACATTCACACCATTTGGGGAAGTCTCTGACCTGTGGAACTCCTCTCAGAGGTTCCCAGGAGCTGATCAAACTCTCCTTCCTCCCAGTGGGATAGGACCTGACTGAGGGCTGACTTTCCCCAGGGGTTGGGGGGGCTTACCGAGTCCAGACAAAATTGCCAGGAGAGTTGGTCCACTTCTCCTTAGAGTCCAGTCAGGTCAAGACTACTCAGAGGGTTGGAACTCCAGGGTGAAGGAGGACCCAGAATACCATCGGGTGGCATACTGCCTCATTCAGTCCCAAGTCCCTCCCTACTCTGGTGCAGTCCAGCCAATGGCCAGTTGCTCAAGGGGCCAGAACGGTTGGTATCTCACTGGGGCCTCCAGAAATGTTGTGGAAATATTGTCAGATGAGAAACCAAGTGATACTCAGAGAAGTGGAGAACTGAGGTTTTATTTTATGCTGGCGGTTCCAGATGAGCTCACACTCATAATTCTGGGCCCCCAACAATGAATTCACAGGATTCTTAAAGGGCAGTGCAGGGCATCAGGTTACAAGGAATGTGTTAGTGTTAATAGGTGAGCCAGTGCTGGGTTAGAGACTCAGTGTTGTTTAGATAGGAGCAGCAGGGGAAGTCTGCTTTGGAAAGTTTGTTTATAGAAGGAGACAAAGGAAGGTGGGAATGAGCAGTTACCTCTACATGAGGCCCTTTTGTCTTGGCCCTGGACTCATTTTATGGCTTAACTAGCAATTTCTCATGTCCTACAGCCTGCTTGAGACAATCTTCTTGCTCAAGTTTATATTTCTATTCTTTGAATCTGTCATTTATAAGCATCCTAATAGAAAAAATGTACCTTTTAGGAAGTGCAGTGTTTGTGCCCCTGCCACTGAGCTCAAGACTATATTATTGATATAATTACAGAAGAATCAATTATATTATGATATAATTGATATAATTATAAACTGGAAGACTGAATATAATTACATACTTTCTGCTAGAAAGTAGCTTGCTATGGCTAAGACAAAACAGAGATAGAGAATTTCTCCTTAACAGAAACACAACAAGAAGAAAACAAACACAAGAATCTATTTAAGGAAATAGATTCCTTGAAGTGCTTTGAAATGGCAAGTCCCACTGTACATTTTAAGCAACTGATCAATAATCTTATGCTTGGACAGTGTATTTTCCTTGAATATTGATGGAGAAGGACAGCCTAAGTCAGGTGATAACCATTCTAACTTGTACAGAAAATGCTGTGAGTTCTCCACTTTGACTTTGCTGGAAGCTAACCTTTTGAATTGCTGTCTTTGTTAACACACGTCTACTATTTCTAAATTTAAGTTTAAATTCACTTTTATCACATGGTAAAAATGGTCTCTTTAAACCTTGAGAAAACAGTTTAAAGATTTCTAGTATTATGAACATGGATATAACATTTCAAAATCTGAATTCTTTTATGATTCTATTTCTCGGTTTCTCTTATACCTATTCTTTGTTTTTGTGTATTTTTTTCTGTAAGCAAGACCCCTTGTGATTTATTGATGATTGAAACCAAAATATGGATTATTGTTGCACAATAAAAATGCATAAACCTGCTGAATGAACTTCCTTTAAAGGGTAATTTTAAGAAGGCTTATGTATTTATGGCAATATCTGTAATTTAGGACCTAAATAAATAGAGGTTATAAAACACAGAGACAAATTTCAATCTGATAGTAGCCATTTTTAATAATATTAGTGCCAAAATGACTGTCATTCTGTCATTTGCTATGCCACATGTCAGCCATCATGAGAGAGCTGTATCTTTATACATAATGTCCACCACAACCAGCACATCATCTCTGTTTGTGCAGTTTTACAGAAAAGAGGACTCTCTTGACCAATTTTTGTGTCAGAGTAAAGATTCAAAGACAAAATTATCTAATTCCAAAACCTGAGCTAGCCCTCTATCCACATTCAACGTTTGGCAGTTAAGTATTGGGAATTTACTATGTATAAGATGCTAGGGATACATTAGGAAGAGTAGCTCCTCCTCTTAGTGCGTGCGGCTCGTCTGGCAGGGGAACCATCTAAATAGCTACCTTCAATAATAGGTAAATAGGTAATCAAGGAAGATGAGTATTCTTCAAGGAGGTAGCACAGAGAGCTACTGAAGAGCTCACTGAAGGGCTTTGCCTGGGTGGTGGACAAGGGCCAGAAAGGCTGCCTAGGAACTGCTGTCGGAGACCAAAACAATAAGTAGGAGTTGTCTAGAAGATGGAAGGATTTGGAAGTAGTGAAAAGGGCAATTCCAATCAGAAATAAGAGACACAGACAAAGAAGTGCACGTGTGCTGGATGACTGGGACTGGGACTATAGAGGAACAATGGGAGCTTGATCAGGAAGGACTTTCTTTACCAGCTCTGCTAGGGAGGCTTTAGAGCAACTTTGATATCAAGAAAAGATTTGTCTGAATATAAAGCAGTCTTTGCACCTGCAATTTATGGGATTGTTGGAGTTCCTCACCCTTGAAGTTACTAGAATTGCCCAAGCAGAAGGCTAACACTCCATCCTCCAATAAAAGTGTTTACTCTTAGTTTCTGCCCTCCATTTCTGCCTCTTGCTGGCTCTACTCTTTGTATCCATGCACTTTTCTGGGCCTTATTCACAATCGCACAAATGGAACAATTGCCCTGAGAACCCCGAATACCTAATATTGAATGTCAAAATCAGTGTCAATAGTGATGTGAAATCTTGGCCCTGTCCTCCTGAACCTTTTTCAGTGCCTGTTCCTAGCCCTCTGCCATCAGTTTCTAATTGCACATTTCACAAAAACCCAGGACATATCACAGAATACAGGCTTTGAAGGAAATCACTAAATAAGATCAAGCTGGATGATATTGCTTAATTTCCATGACGCCTAATGGTTATTTAAATAAGTACAATTTTCTTCAGAATGTTTACTCTCTTATCGCTTCTCAGCCTTTTGGCTAAGATCAAGTGCAGAATGTTTACTCTTTAGCAGATGGGATCCACTTGTTTCAATATAACCTCTAATATGATTTTTAAGGGCATACTCATTTTCTCCTGGGAAAATCTGCAAGACAAGAAGAGTTATTACTTGGAACATTAGCAGCTCATGGCTGCAGGTAGAGATGACCAAGTTAACCAAAGAGCAGAGAAAAAAATTCATGTTTTTTTCCACGTTGATTGCTTGCAGTGGTATTCTTTGCAACACAGAAAATAACTTTTTCATATGCAATGCATTTATCCCCAGAGCACTGGGAATTCTGCCAGAGTTTTGTTCTACCACCATTTGTCTGTGATTTAAAATAAGCATTTATGTAGCATTATCTTCATCAATTTCCTCAAGGGTTGTGCCAGGAAGGTAGGAATTGTTATTCCCATTTTATGGATAGAGAAAATGAAAGAAGAAAAACAACCTGTTATAAATACATTAGCAAGCTATAGGCCTTAAGGTTTCCACTGTGTTACTAAGTTTATTGAATTTTCCTATTGACTGAGTTATGCTGTCTCTTTCTAAACAAGCATACCAAATTCCAAAAGGAGCAGATTAGAATATTGCTTACAATATTTCTGCTATATATCACCCAATCTCAGTAAAGTGTTCTATTTGCATGTGTTGTTTTCTTTTGGAGATTATATTCTCAAGACGAGAAAGGAATAGAATGTGTTTGACTCTACTTCCTTTATTGTTAATAAAAGGAACAAGTCCTCCTTCCTCTACCCCCTCTTTTTATGAGTTATAAAAACAAACAAATAAATGAGTTTGCACCAGCTCTCAAAAACTTATGGTCTGGCTCCCAAACTCATGAGTCCTCTTCTTTGATCTTCCTTTTTAAGAGTTCTTTTAGCTCTTCAAGGACCTTTATTCATCCCAGTAAATCTTAGAATCAGTTTGTCTTCTTCCCTCCCTCCCTGTCTTCCTTCCTTTCCTTCCTTCCTTCCTTCCTTCTTTCTTCCTTCCCTCCTTCTTCTCTCCCTCCCTCCCTCCCTCCCTTCCACAGATCTCATTACTATGTAGCCCAGGCTGGCTTGAAAGTTGTGATCCTCCTGCCTCAGTCCTTCAAGTGCTGGGATTCCAGGCATGAGCTACCATGGCCAGTTCTTCGACTTGCCTTTTATTTTTTTTTAAATAACATATCCTGCTGGAAGTTTGATTTACATTTCAGTATCTTTAAAGATTACTTTGGGTAATACGGCATCTTAAAAATAGTAAGTTGTTTTATCTGCAGTCAAGGACTTGGCTCCTCATTTATTCAGATGTTCTTTTATATTGCTTAATAAAAGCATTTTTTTCTTCATGAAAGCTATGATTTTTTTTTGATAAATTTATAGTTGTTCTATTTGAAAGGTGTTTATTCTGATTTTGTTTCCTGTTTTGTTATTGGTGGTGTGAAGAAACATTGATTTTTTTTTTTAAAAGCTGATCTTGTACCTGACAACTTCCTTGATCAATCTTAACTACATCTAGTAGTTTTGTGCTCTTTGCTTTTCTTTATAGATGATCATATCTGCAAATAATGGCAGCCTGTCTCTTCCTGCCCAATTGTAATACATTAATGGAAGGACCCAATCTAAATAAACCCTCTAGCTATACTTGTTTTAAATTGATTTTTTTATCACTAATTTGGAAAGTCACAGCTGAGTGACACACGATTAGTCTTCCACTAGTTTTGCTAGAAGTAACCTAACAGGTTCACAAGTACTCTCCAGAGAATGTTATTTCTCCCTGTCATCTGGGAAAAGTAGCCTTTTGCTGTCATTCCCTAGTCTCCAAAGAGATGATACCTTTTTTATTTAATAATTAACTGCAGAATTAACTATCTCTGGTAAAAGGAACTAAAAAGAGACGAGTAACTCTCTAATTAGTAACTGTTGTTAGGAGTTACAGAACCAGACATCTGGTGACCTAAAGGTTATAGTAGCCCATGTGTTAGGAAAGTAGACTACCTTAACTACCCTGGAATTTGTAACTACACCTGGCACTCACCCATTTGATCTGCTCCCCTATAGCTCCCTAATGAGTCTTGTGCTTGAAACAATCTCTGAGCAAAATGGTAGTTGTTGGCAACAACCTCTGCCTTCTGGTTTGCCATCTTTGCAGATAAAACCTTTTCCTTGCCCCAACAACTTTCCTTGAGTTGCTGACCTTTCCGAATGGTGAGCAATGAGCTTGGTTTCACAGTTACAATACTTCTTTTTACCTCTGCTCCAGGCCAATATTGAACAGTAGAAGTGATCCCGAGCAGGCTTATCTTAATTTATAATCCTAAAAGAAATTCTTGAAGAGAAGTGTTGGACAGGACTAATCAAGTTAAGGATCTATTCCTAGTTTTGTTTTTCTCTCTGTGATGCTGGGGATTGAATCCTGGGCCTCACACAAGCTAGGCAAGCACTTTACCATTGAGCCACACCCCTGTCCTCCAAGTTTTATCTTTGTTTTCTTTTGAAATCATAATAACATTTGGATCAGTTAAGCTAATCATGAAATTATCTCCTTTTGGGAGATGGGATGGCTCTATTGATAATTTTTTTTTTACTAGAGTATGAACTCAGGTCCTCATGCTTGCTAGGCAGGAGATCTTATCACTTGAGCCACTCCACTAGTCCTTTTTTTGTGACTTTTTTTTTTTTGAGATAAGGTCTCCAGAACTATTTGCCCAAGGCTGGCTTTGAACTGTGATCCTCCTGATCTCTGCCTCATGAGTAGCTAGGATTACAGGTGAACCACCAGCACCCAGCCTTATAATTTTTTTATTGCTAAATTATGCTTAATAAGTAGAAAGATATGTCTAGATAATATTTTACCTAGAAATTTTGTATTAATATCAGTAAGTTCTTTGAGTTTATATTTCTCTTCTTATATAGACTCTCACTTGGTTGTGGAAACAAGAGTTCATCCTTTGATGAACTTTCCAAAATATCACCAGACACCTTGTCAATAAAGAAAAATTAAGGTGATGTGAACTGATGGCAGCAAAGGAGAATGCCACTTTTTGAGCTTTAGTGTTTCTGAAGGAAAAGTCAAGTGGGATATTTATAGGGCTCCTGGGGTGTGGGCAAAAATGGTTTATGATAGATTTCCCAAGGAGCAAAATTCACTGAGATTGGGCAAATTTGTGATATGCTTTGGAATTGACAGATGCAGCAAGGGAAGGGCTTTAAAGTGAGCTGTGGTTAGATAACCAAGCTATTTGCTCAGGTCAGTCAGTATACTGTGTCCTCCAATAAATCGATCTGTAGGAAACTGCATATACCAAATGGTGCCCTTTGAGAAGATGGTATTTGAAAAATGACCAGAAAAAATATATATGGATATCTAGTTAAAAAAAAACAAAAACAAAAACATTACATCATGAGGGAGCTATAAGTACAAAAACCCTGATGAATGTGTATGGAACAGCAGGAGTCCAGGATGGTAAGAGTAAATACCAGAGCAGAAATGAAAATACTGAATCACAGAGGAAATTGTGAGGTTTTGGTGTGTACTATTGGAGGCCAGTAACCTTTTGGGAAATTCTGAGGAAAACAGTACCATGATCTGACCTAGTTATTAAAAGGACTGCGGTGGGTATTGAGGTAAGAGTAGATTTTATGGAAGCAAGTAGGGATGTCATTGTAATACTTTAGGTGAGAGATTATATCATGATCTTTTGATGAAGATAGGAGTCATAAGAGTGGTAAGAAGTAGGTGGAATCAGGAGACATTTTGAAGGTAAGGGAAAAAGACTTTACTGATGTATTGGTCATCATGGTATGAGAGAAAGAGAGGGGACAAAGAAGAATCAAAAGTTCTGTCCTACGGCAATGGAAGAATATAGTTGATATTTACCTGAAAGGGGAAGACTCTTGGAGAAGCAGGTTTAGGGATATAGACTAGGAGTTTAATGCTTGAAATGTTAATGTGGAGTGATTTGGGGATATGCAAGTAGAGATGTCACATAAGAATTCAGATCTAGGAGAGGTGGGAGGTGGTAACAGAAATTGAAGTTTTTAGCAAACAGGTGATATTTAAGGTCATGAGGCTTGTAGAGAGATAAAAGCTCAGGGGATGAGCTCTAGTTTACATAGAAGGAAGAGGAGGAACCAGCAAAGAAAAGGACAGCCAAGGTACTGAAAGGAAAGTTATTGAATGTCTTGGAAGTCAAGTGGCATAATTGTTTCAAAGAATGACCAACTTTTGCCAAATATGAGAATTTACAATGTATCCCTGACAGCACTGTGGAAGTAACTGGAGACCTGGGAAGGGGCAGTTGTGGTAGAGAGATGGAGCTAAGATGCTAGTGGAGGGGTTCAAGAGAGATAGGAAGGAGATGGGAGGCAGGGCTGTTAGCCCCACTTTTGGAAGACTTTTGCTATAAGTGGGACCAAAGATAAGGAGAGGTAGCTAAAGGGGAAGGGACATCTAGAAATTTTATATACTAATAAGAATACTTCAGTAGAGAGAGAATAAATTATGTCAGACAGAAAGAGCATTATTTGAAGTGATATTAATTGTTTTCCTATAATTGTCTGCTGCTTTGCTATTCCTGCACACACATGATTGTAACCATTTTCTTTTTCTCTCACTCTCATGCTCTCTCTCTCTCTCTCTCACACACACACCACACACTCACACACACACACACCACATACTCATACACACACACACACACACACACTTTAGAGATTCACTCTTCTTTGGGTATACCAGTCTTTCTGGTGTCATATACTTTTCATATGTCCTTGTCTATTTTTAATATTAAAAACTGATTCAAAATTTCTTGAATGTCTTCATTTATCTCTTGATTTTAAACTCTTCTTTATCTTTTTACTTTTAAATATATATCTTGTAGATAACATGTTGGTACTCTTTATTTTCATCTAACTTGAGTGTTACAATTTTAATTTGTGAATTTATTTCACTTGTATTAACTTTATTACATTAGTTCATATTTCTGATGCCTTTCTGACAATTATATATTTATCATATTATTTTTGTTTATTCCTGCTTTTCATTGAATAGATGGATTTTTCTTATACTAGTTGTAAGTTGCATATGCTCTGGTTACTTGTTTAGCAATTGTCCCCAAAGTATTAAGGACAATACACATGCTTATTTTTAAAGAAAGCAACGTTCATGGCATGCTCTTCCTGCCTTTGTTCTGTTTTTATCACCAGATATCTCTTTTGATGTTGGTATCATTTAGGCTTTGATTTTATGGGTTTTACAGATGTTCCTTCTGTACTTTTATTTATATTTTGGTCTTCTGTTTCTTATTTGGCAATTGCATAAATTATACATATCAAACCCCCCAAATGTCTTTAACTTGTTTTCTCATGCTCACTTCTCATTTCTTATATTTTCATAGAATTTCTCTTTTTTTTTCAGGAGCTCTTCCTTCAAGAATGTTTTAAAAGTAAGTTTATACTTAGTAAATTTTCTAAGGCCTTGTATGCCTGACTATATTTCAGTCTCATTTTAAAATTAATGTTTTAGTAGGATATGCTTTGAGTCCAAATATCCCATCCTTTCTCATTGTGAAAAAATAAAACTTCAGTGTCTTTTTGTTCCCATGTCTCTGTGAGACAGGCGATGTTAATTTAATTATCATTTTTTTACAATTATTTATTCTATTAGATGGCTTATGGAATTTTTGCTTTCTTGATGTTCTTGCAATCTATGATAATGTGTTCAGATGTGGATGTTTTTCTTATTAATTCTGTTTGGCATTCTATTTTAGATAATGGAAAAATACAAGACATGGTTTGGCTATATAAACATAGCACCAAATATATTAACCTGCTTGACTCATTTTTCATATTTAACTATTTACCATTCAGGAAACGTTATTTCATATATGAAATTTATACCATATTAATTCTTACTATGTTGGTTTCTATGCAGAGTTTTATATGTATTGTTTCTTTTTCTTTTCTTTTCTTTTGATACTACTAGGGGTTTAATTCAGGGCCTTGGAGCTACACCTCCAGTCCTTTTCTCTTTTGTATTAATTATTTTTTGGATAGGGGCCTGTGCTTTTTGCTGGGACTGACCTTACACTGTGATCCTTCTAATTACACCTCTGTGTAGCTGGGATTACATATGTGCACTACCACATCCAGCTTATTTTTTTGAGACAGGTTCTCTATAACTTTTGCCTAGGTGGTCTCAAACTACAATTATCTCACCTCAATCGCCTGTGCAGCAAGGATTATAGGCATATTCTACTATGTCCAGCCCTGTACCCTTTTAAAAACTATCCCAACAACTTTATGAAATAGATACTATTGTCCTGATTTTTAGAAGGTAGATGAAATTAAATTTATAGCTATGCATAACTTTCCCAAGATCACTTAGCTAAGAAATGGTAGAGCTGAGACATTCATATGGAGAAGGGGAGAGAATATTCATGCAAACTTTTTTGAGACTATTGTAATAATTTGGTACAATTATAGTGATAACTACAATGTATATTAGAGAGGAGAAATGCTGTCAGGTGAAATGGTTTAGAGGCACTATTTGCTTGTTAGTCCTGTTGTCGATAGACAAACTTTCACAATTGTTACTGCTGAAGTAATCACGTTATTAGTCAAATGAATGTAAGACCCATATTTGGAAGAAAAAAGTTTGCTAACTATGGTGGGCAGGGTTCTAAGATTTCTTTGTCAATAGGAGTATGCGTTTGTCATGCTGCATGTTTTCCACAGTGTGGTTCTGAAACCAAGCTTGAACGACAGGCTGTCTGTAGTAAAATGGATAAAAGTTAGCACGGTGGTGGGAAGAGTTTGAATCCTGATTTGAGAATCATTTTGCAATGATTGTTGTTTGCTTCTCTGAGTTCAAATTCTTCTTTCCTTAGATTACGTGCCATTTGAGTTTTCGACATAAAGAAGGCCTGTATTATTTTTTGCATAGTCAGTAGTGTTATGTTTTTATTTCTAACTAAGTTATTCCTAATTCTGTATGAATTTGAGAGTATTAATACAGGCCAAGGGATCCTTGAATTTGAGAAGTTAAGCTTGTTAACAGTGGAGGTGTTTCTTCTGTATTCCATGTAACTCTTCCCTTTGTGAAATTACTAATGACCTGAGACAACTTAATCAATCAGTGTCCACTTATGAAAAAGAGAATTCCTGTCTCCTAAATGTAGAGGATGGCTTGATGGGATTTACATTGCTGCTGTGAGTGTAACTCTTATTATTGTCATAATAATGGTAACTACTGATTATTGAGGTGTTCCAGGAATTTGGAACACATTATTCATGACTTTCAAAAATTTGTATGGTAGATACTATCTTCATTTTGCAGAAGAGAAAACTAAAGCAAATTTTGCAAAGTCACTCAGCTATCCATGTCACAGCTAGGAGTCATGCAGGCCTGCCTTCTTGCCCACAGCCTCTCACATCACTGCCTGTTCCTTACCTCACCCTCAAAATAATCTTTTGGTACTTAATCTTTCCTGTGCTGATTCATTGCCTTTATTGAAGTCCCTTTGGTCATTCTGCTTTGATGTCATGTTTTCAGTGGTTTGGTTATGAGTAATTTAAATGGTGAAACACTGGAACAAAAGCCTGTATTTCTGTTTTCAGATTACATTTAAGATTCAACATTTCCCTGCTTGATAACTTTGAGTGGAATTAGAGTAGTATCAATTTACTAATGGGTTGGAGATGAGTTGGCAGAAATTATCTATAAACATAAATATCATTTATTTACTTTGGAATGCTTCAGGTTCTTTTTCCTTGACATAGCCGAATCGAATAAGAAAAATTATGCCAGGGATACTGTAGAGCCCACTGATGGATTGCTACCAGACAACGTATAGATTTGATTCAGGTAGGAAGCTACCTTCCTTCCAACTGAATCATCAGATGCATTTTCTCCCCTGGGGTTGCATCATGACTGTCATAACTTGTTTCCTGGGATTTCTACAGATCAAAGGCCAATTTATAGCTGAATTAAATTGTTTCAATTACAGAACAGGGATGTCTGTCTCTTGTGCATGGTCCAACATAGCAGTTACTTGCCATAGGTGACTGCATTAACACTTAAATTAACTAGAGTTAATACAATTAAAAATTCATTCCTCTGTCACAGTACCTCCTCTCTAAGTACTTAATAGCCACATGTGGAAGTTGATTACTGTAATAGACAGTGAAGTCAAGGAACATTTCCCTCATTGAAAAAATTTCTATTAGACATAAAGAAGACAGAAATAAATTATTCTTTTTCTTAAGAATGATCACTACAGAGCATATTGGTTGATATGACCTGAGTTATAGAATAAAAAAGGTCATGTGACACTACTATAATTGCCATTCTTTTCACCTATCATCTTAGATACCTGTTTGGGAGGAGGGGAATTTGGCCTTGTTTTGTCATCACATAGGAGAGTCACTTATTCTCAGAAGCTCAATACATATTTGTTTAATAACTTCTTGAATCTTGTCACATGAACAAGGCAACAAGATTTGGATTTGCAGGAGATAGAATATAGTATTTGCACAGTATAAGTGAAAAAGCCATTTTCTTAGGAAACAGTTGGTCAAACAGTATCTCAATGTAGAAAACATGAGAGCTGTATACTCCAAGGCCTAAAGCCACCTGTCACCAGAAAGAAAAAGGAGCCAGAGCTTAATAGCATTGTCAAGTTCATTTGACTCTGATTTGGAATGGATGACTGTCAAGTCATGGTGAAATGCTATGCCATTTCTTGTTGAATTAGACTTTGAAAAGGAAAGTATTCTTTTCAAAGCATTTGAATTTATTTCCTTTTTAGAGTTAAGCCAGGAATGAAACTGGAGAGTGATTGGAAAGTCACTTACACAAGTTTTCATTTTTAGGATTATTAGAAAGTTACAGGAAAGGAATCATTTACACCTATAAAAATAAAGCAATGTTTCAGATTAAAGCAAATTCTGGTGGTGTTATATCATTTCATATTTCACATATTTAGTAAGCATATTTTATATATAAGTAGAGAATGTGTTTAGTAGTTACAAAAGCAAAGCATGTGACTTTTTCTTTCTTCCTGTTTGATAAAGTTAGTGAGGTTTGAGATATGGAATCACAAGATTCCTGTTGGCACTGCAGAAGTTGAACTTGAGGTTTAGTTGATATTTCTCTTGTCTATATTTAACCACTTATTTGATGGCAGGTAATAGTCCATATTGTCATTTAGAAAAACACATAACTAAAAAATTATACTGTGTAAGTAACCTCAAAATGTAAGTAATTTTTTGTTTTTGTTCTTTCTCTATGGATGATAGTTTCAGTGTCTGAGTGCCTGGTTGCTTGAGGTACTCAGTGTCTAAACAAACTTTCCTTCTTGCCTAGTGCTACGTCTGCTGCTACATCTCTATGGCATAGCCTGGAGTTGGTTTTACATGAACAGTGTCAAACGAAGTACCCCCCCCATCTGGTCCTTATTTATCCTGGATAAGCATGTTCTTTACTATCATGAAAGTCTATTTAGGAAAAAGTTTTGTATGAAAACAATACATGACCTGATTTTTTACTTGATAACCAAATAGGCTCTTTGGATAAGGGACATGGATCCTTTTCTGCTGAACACATATTATTTATACTCATTTCCAGCATTCTAATATGATGATACTACTTCCTCTATCTCTTCTTATTCTCACCATTCCGGTATTGTTCTGTTGCTCACTAGTTGCTATCTCCACACATTCATCTATCACAAGATTGATAAAGAGATCAAATCCCTGCAGTATTCCTCGGATATGACAGTCACCATTTTAACTTCAACTTTAACTTCTTGTCCATAAGTTTTTTGGTTCAAGAGGGTGAGTTTTGCTCATTGTGCCTACTCCACATATTCAGAACTGCTTTGATGTGGACAAGCGCTTTTGATTTGCAAACTACAGAATAGAATGAGAACATCTGATGTCAATGTGAATTAGACTTGACTTTCAGTTTCCATTTCAGTAACCAACAACAGACATGACAAGAACTGTCCTGTACTTCAGCTTTGATGATACAAACTTTGTAAATGAGCATGGCCTGGGAAGGTAATGTGAGATGAGAACACAAGCAGTGTTATTCTGGTAAATTCTCTAATAATCCTGAATTAGCTGTCAAGACTGGGAAGGCATTAACTCCAGCTTTCCTCAGTGTTAACGTTTACATCTTAAATGTTCCCCAAAAGGTCATGTGTTGAAGGTTTATTCCAAAATGCAGAAGCATTTGGAGGTGGAACATTTGGGAGGTGGATAGGATTCTGACCTCATGAATAGATTAATCTACTTACAGATTTATAGCAGACTGAGTTCCAGGGGAGGGGATTTTTTTTTTTTTGTAAGCAAGCTCTGTTTTTGCTTCTTGACCACCATGAGATGAGTAGCTCTGCTTTCACCTGCTCCCTGTTGTGGTATTCTGTCTTGCCATGGGCCCAGAGTGATGAGACCAAGCAATCATGGGCTGAATCCTCTGAAACTGCAAGTGAAAATAAATCTTTCTTCCTTTCAAGTTGTTTATCTCTGGTATTTTCCCATGCAATGAAAAGGTGACTAACACTTAAGTTATAAGCAGTTCCCCTAAGTAGTACCACAGAATAAGGAGAGAACATGCCAAGGTAATTAATCTGCCTATTGGTCTTCTAAAAATAATTTATGATTATAGTTTTTTAGTTATTTTAAATATCTAAGTAGCTTATCTTACCTTTTTCTCTAATCTATAGCTTTATTTGGGAAAAATAAATCTTTCTGTACTACAGGAACATTGTTTCATGTTGAACTGATAGGAAGGAAGCATTTAACTACTCATGATTACATATATTAGAATGGTTGCACCATGTCTACTATATACTTTTATTCTTCCTTATTCTCTTATGTATTTTTTCCTTGCATTTTTACCTCACATACTAATCATATGAAAAAAGACTTCAAACCAAATTCAGTTCTGTGGCAGTCATGGAAAGAATTGGGTCACAGCTTTCCCTGCCATCCCACACATGTAAGAAGGAGTTTTGAGTTAGCATTGTTGGGTGCTCAGACAAAAATCAGAAAATCAAAAGATACATTTTTTTTCCTTTGTTTTAATAGAGAACAGCAGTCATCTGTCAGTTGGAAGGAGTAAATCAAGCTGCCGAGATATAAAAAAAAAAAAATCTAAGGAATAACTCTAGGTTTCAGAACCCAATTTAAGAAAGTTTTGGCTGCTCGCCTAGCTGGGTATGACAGAGATGGAAATGAGAGCCATTTTTCTCCTGAACTCTCTGGCAGCCCACAGTGCATTCTCTTCCTATGGAAATTACGTTATTAAGATAGCCAAGTGCATCCTAGGATGCTAGCTGAGATTAACTCTGGCAGGAAGCCCAGAAAGCTTGGTTACAAAGCTTTCACTCAAAAGGGACCTCAAAGAGATCATGACATGGCTGAAATTTGTTAAACTCCATAATAGATGTGGAGGTCTGGGAAGGTGACCGCACCACACTCAGATAGGTGCTTTTCTAGACAAGGTAATTTAACTCTTCTGACAGGAATGAGAGGTACTCAGAATAGCATGAACATTCTATTTTAGATCAAGGAGCCACTATGAGCTCTTTTAAATTCACTTTTGTAATTAGCTTTCTCTAATATATATATTTAAATCCACATATTCTGTTAGCAGAAGTTTCAAGATGCATATGAAAAGAAGCCTGAGTGCAACAGGCTTTGCACCAGCTTGGAGGTGCAAAGTCAGCAGCTATGGAGGACACAAATCTCTAAATGATCTTATCCTTCAGTAAACAATGGGAGTCTCCCTAGGTAAGCAAATCACTTCTTCAATCACCAAAAGGATTTTTCAGGTGTCTTGATAAGTTTAGTATTCACCTTACGGTGGTAAAACTAATTTGGAAAAAAATTAAAATAGAAAAAAATTGTCTCTTCACTGAAATATTCTCAGAATTATGTCCATAGCTGAAGGGTTTCCTTAGTACAGTGCAGCACTTTCCACTAAATATGTTTGAGAATCCATTCACTGAGAGTTTTCTGCACAAGCATATTGAAAATTTCAGTAGTTTAGCATCTTATTTCCTACTGCTTGTAGAACCAGCTATGTAAATGAACCACCTTTCTTCTCTCTCCAAGAGATAGATTTACTACCTTTGACAATGGATTTCCAAGTAATGTTTAGATTCCAGCTGAACTGACTACTGAGGTGATCCTGTGCCAGTTATTCTTATCCTGGAGGGGCGTTTGATAATGTCTGGAAACATTCTGAGTTACCACAATATAGGGTACTATTGGCATCTAATAGGTAGAGGATGTTCCCCCACTATTTGCAGGGGAGGGGAACCCAAATGTAAAGGCATGCTATCTGGCTCAAAAAGTCAATAGTGCAAGATTGAGAAACTTTGTGATATACTCTACAATAATGACAGAACGTTTGTTCAACTCATGGAAGCCAGCAGCACAAAGCCAACAGGAACTAGGTCACCAGAGGAAGTGAACACTTGAGTAATCAGATTTCCTGTGAAGACTTTGTCTATGAGTATTTGCTAAAGTAAAGCTGTACTCCGTCTCCCACTATCTGTGCTACTTTATGGGTAATACATGAATGATATCTTCTGTCTACACTGGTTTATTTGTCATTAACTATGTACTACTTATTTTGTCTTAGGTAGAAATTACTATTTGAGTTAGGCATATACTAGGTACTTACAAAATGAATTGATGTAATTATGAGTTCCAATGTGTATATGAGGAAATTAAGAGTTATAAGTAGGTCACATTGTTGCCAAATAATGACCCAAGACTTGAAGTTGGGTCTAGTTTGACATCAAATGTGTCCTCCTATTCAGACTGTTAAATTAGTCTGAAATTTGCATATTTTAGGTAATAGTACCCAACTAGTTATTATGGAGAATAGTACTTGGTGGTATCTTGCCATGCTTAAATAATTGAGAGACGTAAACATGGTAAGCAAATGTGAGGACAAGAGAGGCTATGCAAGAATTATGGAACATAAGCTCCATATGAGGAAGTAATTGCTCTGTTTTTAATAGACTTTATCTTAGAACAGTTTTAGCCCCACAGCAATGCTAAGAGAAGCGTGCAGATTTTTCCCATATTTCCCTTATCTTTGCACATGCACAGCCTCCCTTATTATCAACATCCCACCAAAGTGGTACATTTGACAATTGTTGAACTTACATTGACGTATCACAATCACACAAGTTTATTATTGATATTAGCATTCATTCTCAATGGTGTACCTTCTGTGGACTTGAACAAATGTACAATGCTGTCTATACATCATTATAATGTACAGCAGAGAAGGTTCACTGCCCTAAAAATCCTGTGTTGTGCCTATTCATCCCTTTCTGACTACATCTTTTGGTGACCACTGATCTTTTTACCATCTCCATAGATTTACCTTTTCTAGAATGTCATATCCCACATAGCCTCTTCACATTAACATCTCTCCTTTAGTAAGATGCATTGAAGGTTCTTTCAAGCCATTTATGGCTTGCTAGCTCATTTATTTATAGCATTAAGCAGTTCATTGTCTAGAAGTTCTACAGTTTATCTAGTCACCTACTTAAGGACATTTTTGACTGCTTCCAGGTTTACACAATTAGGAAAACAGCTGTCATAAACATCCAAATGCAGGTTTTTTATGTGGGCATAGCTTTTCAAATCCCTTAAATAAATACCAAGGAGCACAATTGCTGGTGAGACTATATTTGTTGAGACTATGTTTAGTTTTATGAGACTGCCAAACCATCTTTCAAAGTGGCTGTAACTTTTAACATTCCCATCGTCAGTGAATGAAAAGCGCCTGCTGCTTCATACCCTCATGAGCATTTGGTGGTGTCAGTGTTTGGATTTTGGCCATTCGAATCATGTGTAGTGGTATCTCCTTGTTTAATTTGCATTTCCCTCATGACATCTGGTTTGGAACATCTCTTCATATGCTTATTTGCTATCTGTCTTCTTTGTTGAGGTTAAGGTCTTTGGCTCAATTTGTAATCTGATTGCTCATTTTATTGTTGAGTTTTAAGAATTTTTTGCATATTTTAGGTAATAGTACTTTATCAAATATGTCTCTTGCAAATATTTTCTCCAAGAAGGTGGCTTTTCTTTTCATTCTATTGACATTTTCTTTTATAGGGTAGGAAAACTTAATTTTAATTGAGACTAGTCATCAGTTCACTCATTCACTATTTCACTCATTCATGTGCCTTTGGTATTGAATCTAAAGCCATTGCCATACTCAGCTTCATCCAGGTTCTCTTCCATGTTATATCCTAGCAGTTTTATAATTTTGTATTTATGTTTAGGTCTGTGATCCAATAGAGTAATTTTTTGTGAAATGTATAAGGTCTGTGCCTAGATACATTTTTTTCTTGCAGTTGTTCTTATGCTATTCATTGAAATGAATGTCTTTACTACTTTGCATCACCTTTATCCTTTGTCAAAGATTTGCTAACAACATTTATTTATTTATGGGTACTTTATTGTATTCTACTTCTCTACTTGTCTGTTCTTCCACCAGTCCCACACTATTTTGATTAATGTCACTTTATAGCCAATCTTTTTTTTTTTTTTCTTTGCATTTATTTAGCCCTGGTAGTGTAGATATTTCCTTTTTTTTCTGGAGGTATTGGAGTTGAACTCATGGCCGCCCTGCCAGCTAGGCAGAACTTAACCCCCCTCCCACCCCCCCACCACACCCACCCCCCCACCCCCCCACCCCCCCCACCCCCCCACCCCCCCACCCCCCCACCCCCCCCACCCTACACATCCCTTTTTGCTTTGTTATTTGGGGGACGGTTCTCAAGCATTTATGTCCTGTATGCCTGGACAGCGATCTTCCCATGCTTCCCAAGTAGCTAGACTTACAGGCCTGTGCCAACAGCGCTGGGCTCATTTCTTTTTATGTCCAATACAGTGTAATATAATTTGACAGTATCAGATTTTATATAGCCACTCATCCTGTGATGGACTTAAGCACAATATCCACTTTTTTCCACTTTTTTCGCTACTGTGAATACTTATGCTGCTATAAGCATTGGTACAGGTTTTTTTTTTCTTTTATTATTTATATGTGCATACAAGGCTTGGGTCATTTCTCCCCCCTGCCCTCACCCCCTCCCTTACCACCCACTCCGCCCCCTCCCTCTCCTCCCCACCCCCTCAATACCCAGCAGAAACTATTTTGCCCTTATTTCTAATTTTGTTGTAGAGAGAGTATAAGCAATAATAGGAAGGAACAAGGGTTTTTGCTGGTTGAGATAAGGATAGCTATACAGGGAGTTGACTCACATTAATTTCCTGTGCGTGTGTGTTAACTTCTATGTTAATTCTTTTTGATCTCATCTTTTCTCTAGTTCCTGGTCCCCTTCTCCTATTGGCCTCAGTTGCTTTTAAGGTATTTGCTTTAGTTTCTCTGAGTTAAGGGCAACAAATGCTAGCTAATTTTTTAGGTGTCTTACCTATCCTCAGCCCTCCCTTGTGTGCTCTCGCTTTTATCATGTGCTCAAAGTCCAATCCCATTGTTGTGTTTGCCCTTGATCTAATGTCCACATATGAGGGAGAACATACGATTTTTGGTCTTTTGGGCCAGGCTAACCTCACTCAGAATGATGTTCTCCAATTCCATCCATTTACCAGCGAATGATAACATTTCGTTCTTCTTCATGGCTGCATAAAATTCCATTGTGTATAGATACCACATTTTCTTAATCCACTCGTCAGTGGTGGGGCATCTTGGCTGTTTCCATAACTCGGCTATTGTGAATAGTGCCGCAATAAACATGGGTGTGCAGGTGCCTCTGGAGTAACCTGTGTCACAGTCTTTTGGATATATCCCCAAGAGTGGTATTGCTGGATCAAATGGTAGATTGATGCCTAGCTTTTTAAGTAGCCTCCAAATATTTTTCCAGAGTGGTTGTACTAGTTTACATTCCCACCAACAGTGTAAGAGGGTTCCTTTTTCCCCGCATCCTCGCCAACACCTGTTGTTTGTGGAACAGTTTAAGGAGGGTTGGTATCAGTTCTTCTTTAAAGGTCTGATAGAATTCAGCAGAGAATCCATCAGGTCCTGGACTTTTCTTTTTGGGGAGACTCTTGATTGCTGCTTCAGTTTCATTTTGTGTTATAGCTCTATTCAGGTGATTAATTTCCTCTTGGTTCAGTTTTGGATGGGGTCATATGTGTCTAGAAATCTGTCCATTTCTTTAAGGTTTTCAAATTTATTTGAATATAGGTTCTCAAAGTAGTCTCTGATGATTTCCTGGACTTCCATGGTGTTTGTTGTTATCTCCCCTTTTGCATTCCTGATTCTACTAATTTGGGTTTTTTCTCTCCTCATTTTAGTCAGGTTTGCCAGAAGTCTGTTGATCTTGTTTATTTTTTCAAAGAACCAACTTTTTGTTTCATTAATTCTTTGTATGGTTTTTTTGGTTTCTATTTTGTTGATTTCAGCTCTTATTTTTATTATTTCTCTCCTATTTGTTTTGGGATTTGCTTATTCTTGTTTTTCTAGGAGTTTGAGATGTATCATTAGGTCATTGATTTGGGATTCTTCAATCTTTTTAATATATGCACTCATGGCTATAAACTTTCCTCTTAGGACTGCCTTAGCTGTGTCCCATAGGTTCTGGTAGGTTGTGTTTTCATTTTCATTGACTTCCAGGAACTTTTTAATTTCCTCTTTTATTTTATCGATGATTCATTCTTCATTAAGTAATAAGTTATTTAGTTTCCAGCTGTTTGCATGTTTTTTGTGTTTACTTTTGTTGTTGAGTTCTACTTTTACTGCATTGTGATCAGACAGTATGCACGGTATTATTTCTATTTTCTCATATTTGATGAGAGTTGCTTTGTGCTCCAGGATATGATCTATTTTGTAGAAGGTCTGTGGGCTGCTGAGAAGAATTTATATAGTGTAGAGGTTGGATGAAATGTTCTGTAGACATCTACTAGGTCCATTTGATCTATTGCATATTTTAGATCTTGGATTTCTTTATTGTTTTTTTGTTTGCATGACCTATCTATTGATGATAATGGGGTGTTAAAGTCTCCCACAACCACTGTGTTGGCGTTTATATATGCTTTTAGGTCTTTCAGGGTATGTTTGATGAAATTGGGTGCGTTGACATTGGGTGCATACAGGTTGATAGTTATTATTTCCTTTTGGTCTATTTCCCCTTTTATTAATATGGAATGTCCTTCTTTATCTCATTTGATCAATGTAGGTTTGAAGTCTACTTTGTCAGAGAATAAGTATTGCTACTCCTGCCTGTTTTCAGGGGCCATTGGCTTGGTAAATCTTCTTCCAGCCTTTCATCCTAAGCCTATGCTTATTTCTGTTGGTGGGATGGGTCTCCTGTAAGCCACAAATTGTTGGATCTTCCTTTTTAATCTATTTTGTCAAGTGGTGCCTTTTGATGGGTGAATTAAGTCCATTAACATTAAGCATTAGTACTGATAGGTACGTGGTGATTCCTGTCATTTAGTTGTCTTAGTTGTTTGAAGGTTTGATTGTGTGTACCTAACTTGATGTTACTCTTTACTGTCTTGCTTTTTCTTTTCCTGTAGTTTGGTGCTGCCTGTCTTTTCATGGTTAAGTTGGATTTCACTTTCTGTGTGCAGAATCCCTTGCAGAATCTTTTGTAGTGGTGGCTTTGTGGTCACATATTGTTTTAGTTTCTGCTTATTATGGAAGACTTTTATTGCTCCATCTATTTTGAATGATAGTTTTGCTGGGTAGAGTATCCTGGGGTTGAAGTTATTTTCATTCAGTGCCCGGAAGATCTCACCTCACACTCTTCTTGCTTTTAATGTTTCTGTTGAGAAGTCTGCTGTGATTTTGATGGGTTTACCTTTGTATGTTACTTGTTTTTTCTCTCTTACAGCCTTCAATATTCTTTCCTTAGTTTCTGAACTTGTTGTTTTAATGATGATATGTCATGGGGTAGTTGTATTTTTGATCTGTTTGGTGTTCTGGAGGCCTCTTGCATCTGTATGGGAATACCTTTCTCTAGATTTGGAAAATTTTCCATTATTATTTTGTTGAATAGATTACTCATTCCCTTCGCTTGCACCTCTTCGCCTTCTTCGATGCCCATGATTCTCAAGTTTGGTTTTTTGATGAAGTCAGTGAGTTCTTGCATTTTCTTTTCACAGGTCTTGAGTTGTTTAATTAATAGTTCTTCGGTTTTTCCTTTAATTACCATTCATCTTCAAGTTCTGAGATTCTGTCTTCTGTTTGCAGTTCTGTTTTGCTCTTTTTTCTGAGGTTTTCCATATCCTGGCTCGTTTCCTCTTTAATGTTGTCTAGTTTTGTCCTGAGTCCATTTATCCATTTATTCATCGTGTTCTCTCTTTCACTTTGGTGTTTATATAGTGCTTCTACGGTTTCCTTTATTTCTTCTTTTGCTTTTTCAAATTCTCTATTTTTGTTGTCTTGGAATTTCTTAAGTGTCTCCTGTACATTTTGGTTGACCCTATACAGTATCATCTCTATAAAATTCTCTTTGAGTACCTGTAGTATGTCTTCTTTTAAATTATTCTTGTGGGCTTCATTGGGTCCTTTGGCATAGTTTATCTTCATTTTGCTGGAATCTCGATCTGATTTCTGTTCTCTTCATTCCCCTCTGGTTCCTGTACTAATTTTTTGCTGTGGTGAAACTGGTTTCCCTGTTTTTTCTGTCTTCCTGTCATTGTATTTGGTGTTGTCACTGTCCCTGTACTGTGTGCAGTTAAGTGTTTTCTAGCTTGTCATAATAACAATGGTAATATTTAGAATTTAAGGGTGAGCTGAAATGGAAAGCAAGAAGTTAAAGAAAAGGGGAAAACAAATACACAAGCAAGAGGGAGAAAGCAGAACAAAGTATCAGAGAAGAGAGTTTCAAAGGTATAAACAGGGAGCGTTAGTGTACTAATTGACGGTAAGCTGAACAGATATTAGAGAGACAGAGAGAGGATTGAAAATCAAAAACAAGAAAATAAAGGTAAGGATAAAAATAAAAAATAAGTTAATGAAAGAAATATCTATATATAAAAATGAATTAAAATAAAATGGAAAATAGAAAATTAAAAAAAGAAACCAAAACACCAAAAAACCTCCAAGTTTAAATGCAATGAAATTTCAGCCTTAATAATTTGGGTGTCCGTCTCAGTCTCCAATCCTGGAGGTGGTGCCTCAGATGTTGTTCTGTAGTTGTCTCATCAAAGGGGATGCATAAAGTAGAACAAATCTACACACATACACACACACACACAAAACCCTACCAAGTGTCCCAAGTTCAAATGCAATACAGTTTCAGTAAGTTTTTCAGCATGCAGGTGTAATTCGGTTGTTCTCTCATCAAAGGTAGGGAGAAAAAGAAAAAAAAGAGTCTGGAGACAGTTCTGAGAATGGTATCTGCAGCTGCTGTCAGCCTGCTGTTGCAGGAGGCGTTATTTATGCGGATCTCTGGGGTGAGCTTAGCACTCACCTGGCCCGGTAGGCTTTGTTTGTTCAGAGTTCTCCTGTGTGGGAGCCTCTGCTACAAGCTTTCCCCTTTCCAAGCACGCTGGGAAAGGTGACACTGCACCCGTGTTGTCAGGCCTGCGTGTTTATTTACAGTTCATGTGGGAGGTGGGTCTTCCCCCCTCTCCTGTGCAGTTTTCCTCCCTCCACCACTCTCACAAGTTTTCCTGCTCCTGGTTGTTGGGTGTGTGCCCCTGCTCCCGCCAGAGCCTCTCCAGCCCACCTGGCTTGTTTATTTACAGTCCCGGGAAGGATTCCCTTCCTCTAATCTTCAGCGCTCAGGGCGCCCACCCTCTTTCCCACTTGTCTTTATTGTTCTTATTGCTTATTACTCAGTTTCTCTTTTTTCCCTGGGTGGAGGTCAGTCTGTCTAGGGAGCTATGCTGCTCTGGCCCAGGCTTGTCTGTGGGAGTACTGTGGTACAGTGAAGCTCACCTGGTCCGCGTCTTCCCAAGCCGTCTGTGTGCTGGCGACTGGTGACCCAGGAGCCCTCCTGGTTTCTCCGTTTATTGTGAAGTGGAGATTCTCTGCACCGGCTGGAGGTGTGGAGGGGTCAAAGTTATGCCTCTTCTCTGTGATTATGCCTGCAAAGTGTGTCTCCAGCGTCTCTCCAAGATTTCACTATAGGAGGCTCGCTTTCTGCTTCCTCCCTCTAGCCGTCATCTTGGAATTCACTTTATAGCAATTCTTGAAGTAAGGTATTTGACAATAATCACTTTTCTTACCCATTAACATGAAACATCTCTCAATTTATTTATCTCTTTTTTTATTTTATCTATCAGAGTTTTGCAATTTTCCTAATTTAGATCTTATATACATTTTGTTGAAGTTATACCTACATATTTAATTATTGGGAGTGCTAATGTAAATAGTCTTGTGATTTTTAAAAATTTTTAATTTATTTATACATTTATTCATATATGTATACATTGCCTGGGCTACCTGTACCCTTGCCCCCCACCCCCTCCACCTCCTCCCCCTCTCCCCTTGCTTCCAGGTAGAACCTGTTCTGCTTCTTATTCTCCAACTTTGTTGAAGAAAAAATGTAAGAAGTAATAAGAAAGACATAGCATTATTCCTAGTTTGAGATAAAGATAGCTATACAGAGAGATTCCTAGCACTGCTTCTATGCACAAGTGTATTACAACTGAATTGGTTCATCTGTACCAGACCTCTTCACTACTTTCTGGTCCCCTTCCCATGGTGGCCTCTGTCAGTTTAAGATTACTTTATTCACTTCTCAACAGTCAGCACATCAACCATTTTCAAGTTTTAGGTTTCCTTCCCTTTCCCTATTCCTCCTGTATGAATTCTCACCTTAGTGTTTGACTCATGTCCAATAATATTATTGCATTTGTTTTAGGTCTACAGTCCACATGGGAGGGAGAACATGTGATATTTGGCCTTCTGAGCCTGGCTAATGTCATTTAAGATGATGCTATCCAGTTCCATCCATTTACTTGCGAATGACAAAATTTCATTCCTCTTTGTGGTTGAGTAAAATTCCATTATGTATAAACACATTTTCTTAATCCATTTGTCAGTAGTGGGGCATCTTGGCTATTTCCATGGCTTGGCTATTGTGAATACTGCTGCAATAAACATGTGTGTGTAGTTGCCTTTGCCTTTGGAATAACCTGAGTCGCATTCCTTTGGGTATATCCCTAGGAGTGGTATTGCTGGATCATATGCAGATCTATAGTTAGTTTTTTAAGAATCTTCCATATTGTTTTCCAAAGTGGTTGTACTAGATTACATTCCCACCAGCAGTGTATGAGGGTTTCATTTTCCCCATATCCTTGCCAAAATTTGTTATTGGTGGTGTTTTGGAAGATAGCTATTCTAATAGGAGTGAGGTGGAATCTTAGTGTGGTTTTGATTTCCATTTCCTTTATGGCCAGGGATGGTGAGCATTTTTTCATGTGTTTTTTGGCAATTTGGATTTCTATCTTTGAAAAAGTTCTATTTAGTTCAGTTAGCTACTTCTTTATTAGTTCATTGATTTTTAGGGAGTTTAGTTTTTGAGCTCCCTGTATATTCTGGTTATTGGTCCTTTGTCTGATGTATAGGCAGCAAATATTTTCTCTCATCTGTGGGTGGTCTCTTCAGTTTAGAGACCATTTCTTTTTTTGTGCAGAAGCTTTTTAATTTTATGTGGTCTCACTGTCCATCCTTTCTCTTAGTTGCTATAATGCCGGACTTCTACTGAGGAAGTCTTTGCCTATACTATTGCTTTCAGAGTATTCCCTGCTACCCTGCTACTTCATGTACTAACTTCAGAGTTTTGGGTCTGATATTACAGTCCTTAATCCACTTTGAGTTGATACTAGTACAGGGTGATAGGCATGGATCTAGTTTCAGTTTTCTGCAGGCAGACAACCACTTTCCCCAACAACATTTATTGAAGAGGTTGTTTATTCTTCATCATATGTTTTTGGTGACTTTGGCAAAAATAAGGTGGCTATAGCTGTGTGGATTTATCCAGGTCCTCTATTCTGTTCTACTGGTCTTCAGATCTGTTTTGTGCTAGTACCATGCTGTTTTTATTGCTATGGCTCTATAGTATAGTTTGAAGTCAGTTATTGTGATACCTTCAGCATTGTTCTTTTTGCTGAGTATTGCCTTGGCTAGTTGCAGTCTCTTGTGTTTCCAAATGAACTTTAGGGTACATTTTTCATTCTCTGTAATGAATATCATTAAGATTTTGATGGGAATTGTGTTGAACATGTAGATTGCTTTTGGTAGTATAGACATTTTTACTATGTTGATTCTATAAATCCATGAGCATGGGAGAACTTTCCACCTCCTGTTTTCTTCCTCAATCTCTTTCTTCAGAGGTTTGTAGTTCTTGCAGAGGTCATTCACATCCTTTGTTAAGTTTACTCCTAGGTTTTTGATTTTTTGAGGCTATTGTAAATGGTATTGTTTTCCTATATTCTTTCTCAATTTGTTCATTGTTGGTATAGAGAAAGGCTACTGATTGTGTAAGTTGATTTTGTATCCTGCAACATTGCTGAAGCTTTTCATGGTGTCTGGAAGTTTTTGGGTAGAGTTTTTTGGGTCTTTGAGGTACAGGATCATGTTGTCTGCAAATAAATATACTTTGACTATTTCTTCACCTATTTGTATTACTTTTATTAATTCTTCTTACCTTATTGCTCTGGCTAGGAATTCCAGGACTATGCTGAATAGGAGTAGGGAGAGTAGGTACCCTTGTCTCATTCTGACTTTAGGGGAAATGATTTCAATTTTCTCCATTAAGTATGATGCTGGGTATAGGCTTGTCATATATAGCCTTTACAATGTTGAGGTACATTCCTTCTAACCTTAGTTTTCTTAAAACTTTTATCATGAAGTGGTGTTGGATCTTATCAAAGGCTTTTTCTGCATCTATTGAGGTGATCAAGTGGTTTTTGTCTTTGCTTCTATTAATGTGCTATATTACATTTATTGATTTGCATATGTTGAACCACCCCTGTATCCTTGGGATGAAGCTGACTTGGTCATGGTGAATGATCTTTCTGATATGTTTTTGGACTGCTTGCCATTATTTTATTGAGGATTTTTGCATTTTTGTTCATTAAGGAGATTGACCTATAGTTCTCCTTTTTGGAGGTGTCTTTTTCTGGTTTGGGGATGAGTGTAATACTGGCTTCATGGAATGAGTTAGGCAGTATTCCTTCCCTTTTCTACTTTGTGGTATAGTTTAAGGAGAATTGGTTTAATTCTTCTTTGAAGGTCTGATTGAATTCAGTACAGAGTCCATCAGGTCCTGGACTTTTCTTTTTGGGAAAGTCTTTATTGTTGCTTCGATCATTTTGTGTTATACATCTGTTTAGGTTGTTAATATTCTCTTGGTTCAGTTTTGGATGGCCATAAATATCTAGAAATTTGTTCATTTCTTCAAGATTTTCAAATTTATTAGAATATAAATTCTCAAAGTAGTCTCTGATGATCCCTGGATTTCCTTGGTGTTTGTTTTTATCTCCCCTGTTGTGTTTCTGATTTTACTGATACAGGTCTTTTCCCTCCTCATTTTAGTCAGATTTGTCAGGGGATTGTCAATCTTTTTTATTTTTTCAAAGAACCAGATTTTTGTTTTGTTGATTCTTTGTATGGTTTTTGGTCTCTATTTCATTAATTTTGGCTGTTTTTTTAAAAAAATTATTTCTCTCCTGCTTGTTTTGGGTTTTGCTTATTCTTTTTTTTCTAGGATTTGAGATGTAGCATTAGGTCATTTATTTGAGATCTTTCTATCTTTTATTTATTTATTTATTTTCATTTTTCTTTTATTATTCATATGTGCATACAAGGCTTGGTTCATTTCTCCCCCCTGCCCCCACCCCCTCGCTTACCACCCACTCCGCCCCCTCCCTCTTCCCCCCCCAATACCCAGCACAAACTATTTTGCCCTTATTTCTAATTTTGTTGTAGAGAGAGTATAGGCAATAATAGGAAGGAACAAGGGTTTTTGCTGGTTGAGATAAGGATAGCTATACAGGGCATTGACTTCCATTGATTTCCTGTGCATGGGTGTTACCTTCTAGGTTAATTCTTTTTGATCTCATCTTTTCTCTAGTACCTGTTCCCCTTTTCCTATTGGCCTCAGTTGCTTTAAGGTATCTGCTTTAGTTTCTCTGCGTTAAGGGCAACAAATGCTAGCTAGTTTTTTAGGTGTCTTACCTATCCTCACCCTTCCCTTGTGTGCTCTCGCTTTTATCATGTGCTCATAGTCCAATCCCCTTGTTGTGTTTGCACTTGATCTAATGTCCACATATGAGGGAGAACATACGATTTTTGGTGTTTTGAGCCAGGCTAACCTCACTCAGAATGATGTTCTCCAATTCCATCCATTTACCAGCGAATGATAACATTTCGTTCTTCTTCATGGCTGCATAAAATTCCATTGTGTATAGATACCACATTTTCTTAATCCATTCGTCAGTGCTGGGGCATCTTGGCTGTTTCCATAACTTGGCTATTGTGAACACTGCCGCAATAAACATGGATGTGCAGGTGCCTCTAGAGTAACAGTCTTTTGGGTATATCCCCAACAGTGGTATTGCTGGATCAAATGGTAGACTGATGTGTAGCTTTTTAAGTAGCCTCCAAATTTTTTTCCAGAGTGGTTGTACTAGTCTACATTCCCACCAACAGTGTAAGAGGGTTCCTTTTTCCCCGCATCCTCGCCAACACCTGTTATTGGTGGTGTTGCTGATGATGGCTATTCTAACAGGGGTGAGGTGGAATCTTAGCGTGGTTTTAATTTGCATTTCCTTTATTGCTAGAGATGGTGAGCATTTTTTCATGTGTTTTTTGGCCATTTGAATTTCTTCTTTTGAGAAAGTTCTGTTTAGTTCACTTGCCCATTTCTTTATTGGTTCATTAGTTTTGGGAGAATTTAGTTTTTAAGTTCCCTGTATATTCTGATTATCAGTCCTTTGTCTGATGTATAGTTGGCAAATATTTTCTCCCACTCTGTGGGTGTTCTCTTCAGTTTAGAGACCATTTCTTTTGATGAACAGAAGCTTTTTAGTTTTATGAGGTCCCATTTATCTATGCTATCTCTTAGTTGCTGTGCTGCTGGGGTTTCATTGAGAAAGTTCTTACCTATACCTACTAAGTCCAGAGTATTTCCTACTCTTTCTTGTATCAACTTAAGAGTTTGGGGTCTGATATTAAGATCCTTGATCCATTTTGAGTTAATCTTGGTATAGGGTGATATACATGGATCTAGTTTCAGTTTTTTGCAGACTGCTAACCAGTTTTCCCAGCAGTTTTTGTTGAAGAGGCTGCTATTTCTCCATCGTATATTTTTAGCTCCCTTGTCAAAGATAAGTTGCTTATAGTTGTGTGGCTTCATATCTGGGTCCTCTATTCTGTTCCACTGGTCTTCATGTCTGTTTTTGTGCCAGTACCATGCTGTTTTTATTGTTATTGCTTTATAATATAGTTTGAAGCCAGGTATTGTGATACCTCCTGCATTGTTCTTTTGACTGAGTATTGGCTTGGCTATTCGTGGCCTCTTGTGTTTCCATATAAATTTAACAGTAGATTTTTCAATCTCTTTAATGAATGTCATTGGAATTTTGATGGGAATCGCATTAAACATGTAGATTACTTTGGGGAGTATCGACATTTTTACTATGTTGATTCTACCAATCCATGAGCATGGGAGGTCTCTCCACTTTCTATATTCTTCCTCAATCTCTTTCTTCAGAAGTGTATAGTTTTCCTTGTAGAAGTCTTTCACATCTTTTGTTAGGTTTATACCTAGGTATTTGATTTTTTTTGAGGCTATTGTAAATGGAATTGCTTTCATACATTCTTTTTCAGTTTGCTCATTGCTAGTGTATAGAAATGCTAATGATTTTTCTATGTTGATTTTATATCCTGCTACCTTGCTATAGCTATTGATGGTGTCTAGAAGCTTCTGAGTAGAGTTTTTTGGGTCTTTAATGTATAGGATCATGTCGTCTGCAAATAGGGATATTTTGACAGTTTCTTTACCTATTTGTATTCCTTTTATTCCTTCTTCTTGCCTAATTGCTCTGGCTAGGAATTCCAGTACTATGTTGAATAGGAGTGGAGATAGTGGGCATCCTTGTCTGGTTCCTGATTTTAGAGGGAATGGTTTCAGTTTTTCTCCATTAAGTATAATGCTGGCTGTAGGTTTGTCATATATAGCTTTTATAATGTTGAGGAACTTTCCTTCTATTCCTAGTTTTCTTAGAGCTTTTATCATGAAATGATGTTGGATCTTATCAAAAAAGGCTTTTTCTGCATCTATTGAGATGATCAAGTGGTTCTTGTCTTTGCTTCTGTTAACGTGGTTTATTACATTTATGATTTTCGTATGTTGAACCACCCCTGCATCCCTGGCTGAAGCCTACTTGGTTGTGGTGAATAATCTTTTTAATGTGTTGTTGAATTCGGTATACCATTATTTTGTTGAGGATTTTTGCATCAATGTTCATTAAGGAGATTGGCCTATAATTCTCCTTTTTGGAGGTGTCCTTGCCTGGTTTGGGGATAAGTGTAATACTGGCTTCATAAAATGTGTTAGGCAGTTTTCCTTCCCTTTCTATTTTGTGGAACAGTTTAAGGAGGGTTGGTATCAGTTCTTCTTTAAAGGTCTGATAGAATTCAGCAGAGAATCCATTAGGTCCTGGACTTTTCTTTTTGGGGAGACTCTTGATTGCTGCTTCAATTTCATTTTGTATTATAGATCTATTCAGGTGATTAATTTCCTCTTGGTTCAGTTTTGGATGATCATATGTAACTAGAAATCTTTCCATTTCTTGAAGATTTTTGAATTTATTTGAAAATAGTTTCTCAAAGTAGTCTCTGATGATTTCCTGGACTTCCATGGTGTTTGTTGATATCTCCCCTTTAGCATTCCTGATTCTACTAATTTGGGTTTTTTCTCTCCTCATTTTAGTCAGGTTTGCCAGGGGTCTATCGATCTTGTTTATTTTTTGAAAGAACCAACTTTTTGTTTCATTAATTCTTTGTATAGTTTTTTTGGTTTCTATTTCGTTGATTTCAGCTCTTATTTTTATTATTTCTCTCCTTCTATTTGTTTTGGGATTTGCTTGTTCTTGTTTTTCTAGGAGTTTGAGATGTATCATTATGTCATTGATTTGGGATTCTTCAATCTTTTTAATATATGCACTCATGGCTATAACCTTTCCTCTCAAGACTGCCGTAGCTGTGTCCCATAGGTTCCGGTAGGTTGTGTTTTCATTTTCTTTGACTTCCAGGAACTTTTTAATTTCCTCTTTTATTGCATCAATGATCCACTCTTCATTAAGTAATGAGTTATTTAGTTTCCAGCTGTTTGCATGTTTTTTTTCTTTACTTTTGTTGTTGGGTTCTACTTTTACTGCATTGTGGTCAGATAGTATGCACGGTATTATTTCTATTTTCTTATATTTGCTGAGGCTTGCTTTGTGCCCTAGGATATGATCTATTTTGGAGAAGGTTCCATGGGCTGCTGAGAAGAATGTATATAGTGTAGAGGTTGGATGAAATGTTCTGTAGACATCTACTAGGTCCACTTGATCTATTGCATATTTTAGATTTTGGATTTCTTTATTGAGTTTTTGTTTGGATGACCTATATATTGATGATAATGGAATGTTAAAGTCTCCCACAACCACTGTATTGGTGTTTATATATGCTTTTAGGTCTTTCAGGGTATGTTTGATGAAATTGGGTGCGTTGACATTGGGTGCGTACAGATTGATGATTATTATTTCCTTTTGGTCTATTTCCCCTTTTATTAGTATGGAATGTCCTTCTTTATCTCGTTTGATCAATGTAGGTTTGAAGTCTACTTTGTCAGAGATAAGTATTGCTACTCCTGCCTGTTTTCGGGGGCCATTGGCTTGGTAAATCTTCTTCCAGCCTTTCATCCTAAGCATATGCTTATTTCTGTCAGTGAGATGAGTCTCCTGTAAGCAACAAATTGTTGGATCTTCTTTTTTAATCCATTTTGTCAAACGGTGTCTTTTGATGGGTGAATTAAGTCCATTAACATTAAGCATTAGTACTGATAGGTATGTGGTGATTCCTGCCATTTAGTTATCTTAGTTATTTGAAGGTTTGATTGTGTTTACCTAACTTGATGTTACTCTCTACTGTCTTGCTTTTTCTTATCCTGTGGTTTGGTGCTGCCTGCCTTTTCATGGTTAAGTTGGGTGTCACTTTCTGTGTGCAGAATCCCTTGCAGAATCTTTTGTAATGGTGGCTTTGTGTTCCCATATTGTTTTAGTTTCTGCTTATCATGGAAGACTTTTATTGCTCCATCTATTTTGAATGATAGCTTTGCTGGGTAGAGTATCCTGGGGTTGAAGTTATTTTCATTCAGTGCCCGGAAGATCTCACCTCACTCTCTTCTTGCTTTTAATGTTTCTGTTGAGAAGTCTGCTGTGATTTTGATGGGTTTACCTTTGTATGTTACTTGTTTTTTCTCTCTTACAGCCTTCAATATTCTTTCCTTAGTTTCTGAACTTGTTGTTTTAATGATGATATGTCGTGGAGTAGTTCTATTTTGATCTGGTCTGTTTGGTGTCCTGGAGGCCTCTTGCATTTGTTTGGGAATATCTTTCTCTAGATTTGGGATATTTTCCATTATTATTTTGTTGAATATATTACGCATTCCCTTCGCTTGCACCTCTTCTCCTTCTTCGATGCCCATGATTCTCAAGTTTGGTCTTTTGATGGAGTCAGTGAGTTCTTGCATTTTCTTTTCACAGGTCTTGAGTTGTTTAATTAATAGTTCTTCGGTTTTTCCTTTAATTACCATTTCATCTTCAAGTTCTGAGATTCTGTCTTCTGTTTGTTCTATTCTGTTAGATTGGTGTTCCATTTTGTTTTGCAGTTCTGTTTCGTTCTTTTTTCTGAGGTTTTCCATATCCTGGCAGTTTTCTTCTTTATTGTTGTCTATTTTTGTCCTGAGTTCATTTATCCATTTATTCATTGTGTTCTCTCTTTCACTTTGGTGTTTATACAGTGCTTCTATGGTTTCCTTTATTTCTTCTTTTGCTTTTTCAAATTCTCTATTTTTGTTGTCTTCGAATTTCTTGAGTGTCTCCTGTACATTTTGGTTGACCCTATCCAGTATTATCTCTATAAAATTCTCATTGAGTACTTGTAGTGTGTCTTCTTTTAAATTATTCTTGTGGGCTTCATTGGGTCCTTTGGCATAGTTTATCTTCATTTTGTTGGAGTCTGGATCTGAGTTTTGTTCTCTTCATTCCCCTCTGGTCCTGTACTAATTTTTTGCTGTGGGGAACCTGGTTTCCCTGTTTTTTCTGTCTTCCCGTCATTGTCCTTGGTGTTGTTACTGTCCCTGTACTGTGTGTAATTAAGTATTTTCTAGCTTGTCATAATAACAATGGTAATATTTAGAATGGAAGAGTGAGCTGAAATGGAAAGCAAGAAGTTAAAGAAAAGGGGAAAACAAATATACAGACAAGAGGGAGAAAGCAGAACAAGGTATCAGAGAAGAGAGTTTCAAAGGTATAAACAGGGAGTGTTAGTGTACTAATTGACAGTAAGCTGAACAGACATTAGAGAGACAGAGAGAGGATTGAAAATCAAAGATAAAAAAATAAAAAATAAGTAAATGAAAGTAATATCTATATATAAAAATGAATTAAAATAAAATGGAAAATAGAAAATTAAAAAAAAAAAACCAAAAAACTTCCAAGTTTATATGCAATGCAGTTTCAGTCTTAATAATTTGGGTGTCCGTCTCAATCTCCAGTCCTGGAGTTGGTGCCTCAGATGTTGTTCTGTAGTTGTCTCATCAAAGGGGATGCATAAAGTAGAACAAAACTACACACTCACACACACACACACACACACACACACACACACACACACACACAAAAGCCCCACCAAGTGTCCCCAGTTCAAATGCAATACAGTTTCAGTATGTTTTTCGGCTTGCAGGTGTAATTCGGTTGTTCTCTCATCAAAGGTAGGGAGAAAAAGAAAAAAAAGCATCTGGAGACAGTTCTGAGAGTGGTATCTGCAACTGTGGCTTGCCTGCCTGCTGCTCTCAGCCTGTAGCTGGCGGCATTATTTATGCAGCTCTCTGGGGTGAGCTAGCACTCACCTGGTCCCACAGGCTTTGTTTGCTCAGAGTTCTCCTGTGCGGGAGCCTCTGCTACAGGCTTTCCCCTTTCCAAGCACTGGGAAAGGTGACACTGCCCCCGTGTTGTCAGGCCTGCATGTTTATTTACAGTTCATGTGGGAGGTGGGTCTTCCCCCCTCTCCTCTGAAGTTTTCCTCCCACTGCCACTTTCAGAAGCTTTCCTGCTCCTGCTTACTGGGTGGTGCTGCTGCTCCTGCCGGCCACCATGTTTGTTTATAGTTCACGTGGGAAGTGGGTCTTCCCTGCTCTCACAAGCTTTCCCGCTTCTGGTTGCTGGGCGCGTGCCCCACTCCCGCCAGAGGCTCTCCGGCCCGCCCAGCTTGTTTATTTACAGTCCTGGGAAGGATTCCCTTCCCCCAATCTTCAGCGCTCAGGGTGCCCCACCCTCTTTCCAGCGTGTCTTAACTGTTCTTATTGCTTAGTACTCAGTTTCTCTTTTTTTCCCGGGTGGAGGTCAGTATGTCCAGGGGGCTATGCTTCTCTGGCCCAGGCTTGTCTGTGGGGCTACCTCGGTACCGCGAAGCTCACCTGGTCTGCGTCTTCCCAAGCCGTATGGGCGCCGGCCACTGGCGGCCCCAGGGGCCCTCTTCGTTTCTCCGTTTAACGTGAAGTGGAGATTCTCTGCACCGGCTGGAGATGTGGAGGGGTCAAAGTTATGCCTTTTCTCGGTGATTATGCCTGCAAAGTGTGTCTCCAGCATCTCTCCAAGATTTCACTATAGGAGGGTTGCTTTCTGTTTCCTACCTCTAGCTGCCATCTTGGAATCTCTCTATCCTTTTAATATATGTACTCATGGCTATTAACTTTCCTCTGAGGACTGCCTTTGCAGTGTCCCATAGGTTCTTCTAGGTTGTGTTTTCATTTTCATTAACTTCCAGGACCCTTTTAATTTCCTCTTTTGTTTCTTCTATGACCCATGATCATTGAACAATTTGTTATTCAGCTTCCAACTATTTGTGTATTTTTTCCAGTTGTTTTTGTTGTTGAGTTCTAGTTTTAATGCATTGTGATCAGAGTGAATGCAGGAGATTATTTCTATTTTCTTATATTTGCTGAGGCTTACTTTGTGCCCTAAGATATCACCAATTTTGGTGAAAATTCCACAGGCTTCTGAGAAGAATGTATATTTGGTGGATATTGGATGAAATATTCAGTAGCTATCAGTTAGGTCTATTTGATCAACGGTGTGATTTAATTCTATAATTTCTTTATTGAGTTTTTGTTTGGATGACCTATCTATTGGTGATAGGGGAGTTCCAAGGTCTTCCATTACCACTGTGTTGAAGTCTATATGTGCTTTTAACTCCTTCAGAGTATGTTTGATGAAAATGGATGCACTGACATTGGGTGCATATAGGTTGATAATTGTTATTATCTTTTGGTGTATTTCCCCTTTTATCAGTATGAAGTGTCCTTCTTTATCTTGTTTGACTAATGTAAGTTTGCAATCTACTTTGTCTACTTTGTCTGATATAAGTATAGCTACGCCTGCCTGTTTTGGAGAGCCATTGGCTTGTAAATCTTCTTTCAGCCTTTCACACTAAGCCAGGGTTTATTTCTGTGAATAAGATAGGACTCTTGTAAACAAGGATTGTCAGATCTTCCTTTTTAATACAGTTTGCCAAATGGTGTCTTTTGATGGGGTAGTTGAGTCCATTGACATTCAGTGTTAATATTGATAGGTATGTGGTGATTCCTGCCATTTAGTTGCTTTTCTTGTTTAAGAATTTGATTGGTGCAGCCAAATCCATGCTGCTCTCTGATTACTTGTTTTTTCTTATCCTGTGGTTTGGTACTTCCCATCCTCCATGGTTTTGTTTGCTTTCATCTTCTGTGTGCAGAATTCCTTGTAGAATCTTCTGCAGTGCTGGCTTGGTGGTCATATATTGTTCTAGTTTCCCTTGGAAGATTTTTATTGCTTCATTAATTTTGAATGATAATTTTGCTGGGTAGAGTATCCTAGGGCTGAAATTATTCTCATTCAGTGTGCAGAATATCTCACCCTCTGACCTTCTTGCTTTTAAGGTTTCTATTGAGAAATCTGCTGTTATTTGTATGGGCTTGCCTTTATACATTATTTGTGTTTTCTCTCTTATAGCCTTCATTATTCCTTCTCTGTTCTTTGTGCTTGTTGTATTAATGATAATACACCTTCGAAAGGGTCTATTTTGGTCAATGTGTTTGGTGTCCTGGAGGTTCCTGGACCTGAATGGGCAAAACTTTCTTGAGATTTCAAAATTTTTCTGTTATTATTTTACTGAATATATCACGAATTCCTTTAAAACTCATGATTCTCAGGTTTGGTCTTTTGATGCAGTTGGTGAGTTCTTGCGTATTCCTTTCACAGTTCTTGCATTGTTTGACTAACATTTCTTCAGTTTTTTTCTTTAATTTCTATTTTATCTTTGAGTTCTGAGATTCTGTCTTCCACTTGTTCTAGTCTGCTGGAATACCCTTCTGCTGTGTTTTTTGTCTCTGATTCTTTTTTCTGAGGTTTTCCATATCTTTTTTCACCTCATCTTTTATATTTTTCATTTTCATCTTTAATTCATTTATCTGTCTTTTTAAATTGTTCTTTTTGCCACTTTGGTGTTTGTTTAGGACATCTCTGCATTCATTTATTTGTTTCTGTGTCTTCTCATGTTCTTTATTTTTGGTGTTTTGAAATTTCTTGAGTGCATCCTGTACATTTTGGTTAACCGTGTCTCTCATATGTTCTCCATGACATTCTCAGTGATTTCTTGCAAGATTTCTTCTTTCAGGTAATGTTTGTGGGCATCATTGGGTTCCTTAGTGTCATTTATCATTGTTTTCTTAGAGTCAGGAACTGGGTATCCATTTTTTTTCATTTCCCTCTGAACCCTGTATTGAATTATTTTTTTTGAGGAGAGTGGTTTCCATCCCATCTTCTTGTTGCCATTACTCCACTTGGTGATGTGCAACTATGTTCTTGATAGGCTAGCTGGTGGTTTTAGTAACCTGTTTTCTTTCCTTTTACTTAATTTTTGTGTTGTTACTATCTTGGTTGTTAGCTATGTTAGTGTGCTCTTTCTGTTCCTGGCCTGGAGGTGTAATTTAGCAATAACTAATTCACAAGTTCAATGTCTAGCCAGGTGTTTATATATTATATAGAAGACCCCTTGATGATATTATCTATAAACAGTGGGAGTTGGGGGGGTAGGGCTAATGCTTGCTAGACTAGCTATAGAAATTTGGGAAATCGGTTAGGGTGACACTAAAAAGTGAGGCAGGATATAGGGTGGATGAGCTGGGGAAGCAATATGGGGACTGCTGGGTTTTGTGTACCTTGTGTGTATTTGGGTGTATTTTTATTGTTGTAGTGTAGGGTGCTTGTGTCAGGGATTGCATAGGGTTGGGGGTTGTATAAAGTTGTTATAATAGGTTAGTCAGTAAGCTGTGAGGTATACTGTGGTAAGAGGTTGGAGGAGGATGGGAGGGAGAGGTGAAGGCAGGGGGAGAGAGTGGATGAGAAGGATAACAATGGATTGTAGCACAGGAGAAGGGAGAGTGAATGGGGTGAGAATAGTCATGAGAAGATAGTGATGGTGAAGTTGATAGTACAGAAAGAAAAAACAAAGTAGGAATAAAAATAAAAATTTAAAAAAACCCTACAATAGTTAAAAAAAAAAAAACCAATAAAAAACCCCCACCAGATTCAGTAACAATAGGATTTCAGTGTTTTCAGTTTTCAGTCTTAGTTTAAGTTCCAGAGTTATTCCTCTGGCATCCAGTACAGTATTGGCATGTAAGCAGAAGCTCTGATGTGGTCTCACCAGGTAACTGGCTTGTGAGTAGTGTTTCATTCTTCTGTCCACCAGCTTAATTAAAACTGTGAGGTGAGGAAGGTTTGCCAGATCATTCAGGGTGGTTTCCCCAGCTGACAGTTTTGTTATCTTGCAGCTCCAGCTGTTTGGTCAGCTCCTCCCCCAAGCGAGGTGGGGCAGTTTGGTTTTGAGTGCTGCCCTCTGGTTCAGAAAATCAGCTCTGAGAGCCACTACCTCCCTTGCTTTGGGAGGTGGCTTATTGCTGTGTTTGTTCACTGAGAGTTTGGGGCTCAGAGTTTAGTTCTTTGCCAAGCCCCCTTTCTCTGGGATTCAGCATTCCACCCACCCCCTCCGCTGCCCATATTTGATTACAGTTCATTTTTTGTTTTTCAGTTTTGTGGGGTGGTTTGGTTTTGAATGCTGTTCTCTGGCTCAGGAGAAAATTTCTGTGATCCACTACCTTCCCTGCTCTGGGAGGTGACTTGCCGCCCCACCTCTGCTTTCAACTTTTGCTAACTTTCCTGTGTTTGCTCAATGAGAGTTTGACATTGAGAGTTTAGTTCTTTACACTGCCCCCTTTCTCTGGGGCAGGTTCAGTGTTCTACCCACCCCCTCTGCTGTCCATGTTTGAGTATAGTTTGCTGTTTGTTTTTCAGTTTTGTTGGGGTGGATCAGACTGCCCAGGGGCTGTGCTGCCTTATGTTCTTTGAGGTGGATAGGGAGTCCAATGTGGTGCATAATGCTCACCTACTCATTCTGTTAATTGACACACAGGCAGGTTTGGAGCTGGTGGCAATGGCGGGCAGAAATGGTGCCAACTTTTCTCAGCATAGTGTGGCATGGAGAGGCTTTCCACAGGCTAGGGGTTCAGGATGTCACAGAGTTTGATTCTGGTTGATGCTCTATTTCCACTTGGTGGAGGAAGGAGAAGAGAAGGAAAAAAAAAAAAAAGGGAGAGAGAAACCCTCTCCCAGGGTTTCCCTGGGCCAGACCTGCCTTTCTGGCTGTGCCATGGGTCACAGCTGTTAGGTTCAATTAAAGGCTGATTCGAGAGACAGTCTCTGGATTATTTTCCTGCACCTAGTGTGATGGCAGTTATTATTTGGCTAAAAGCAGTCAGAATTACACAAGTGTGGATCCAACATCTCAGGGAGGTTTTTGGAGTCACTGAGCTTAAGCTTTCTGCTTCCGTACCCTAGTCACCATCTTGATCCCCCTGTAGTCTAGTGTTTTTAATTTCAAATTCCACCTGCTTGTTTCTGGTATAGAGAAAAGCAATTGGCTTTTATATATTAACTTTGTACCCTGTACTTGTGTTATAATCATTTATTAGTTATAGGAGTTGTCATTGATTTATTTGGATTTTTTATAGAAATGATTATATCACTTGCAAAAAAAATAGAGACAGTTTTATTTCTTTTTCAACAATCTGAATATATTTTATTTTCTTCCCCTCTGTTGAATTGACTTCTACTTCCAGTAGAATATTGAAAAGCAAAGGTGAGGATCTCTATGTTTTCTTCCTTAGTTGAAACACTTTGAGTTTTTTTACCATTGAATATGTTAGATATAAACTTTGGGGGAAATGTTCTTCACCAAATTGAAGAAGTTCCCTTCTATCCTTAGTATACTGAAAGTTTTTAAAAAAAAATCATAAATATGTTTTGGATTTTGTTAAATGCATTTTCTTCATATGTTGATATGACATGTAACTTCTCTTTTTTGATTATTGATGCATAGAACAATTGATTTTTGAACGTTGAATCAGCCTTGCATACCTGGGATAAGTCCAACTTGATTATGGTATATATATATATATATATAATGTCAGATTCAAAATGCTGAGAATTTTTGCAACTGTGTGTTATTGATATTGTTCTGTAGCTTTCTTTTCTTGTATCTTTGTCTGGTCTTGATATTAGGGTAATACTGGTTTCATAGAATGTTTACCAACATTTCTTCTGCTTCTATCCTATGAAAGATTGTGGAGAATTGTTATAATTCTCTTAATATTTGATAGAATTCACCAGTGAATCCCTTTGAATATGTTGCTTCCTGGTTTGGGAACATTACAAATTATTACCTTAGTTTTTAATTGAACTGAAGTCTAGGTTTTTTTCTGTTTTAAATTTTTGGTAAATTATATATTTTTGATGGAATTAGTTCAGTTCCATGAAGATCTTCAGCTACTGTAGTGATAAATGATCCTCATGCTTCAAAAGGTGACAGTTGGCTTATAAGGACAGTTTGCAATGGCAGACAGCAAGATCAAAGAGGGAACAGAATGTAAAAATCAGTAGAGGGAACATGCTTGGATTCATGGTAGAGTATACTTTTCACTGTTATGAAAAGTAACCCATCTAATTATTGGGAAAGTTCTTCTTCATATGATAAGTTTTTGTTACATACCAGAATCCAGATAGTGAATTATTCTATATTATATTCTATAATATAATATAACAAAATAGAATTATTCTATAATTCTATATTATATTCTGTAATATCTCTCGGGGTCTGGTCATTTCTTCTGCAGGTGACTACCACTCTTTAACCAAATTCGAATCACAAAATTGGCTTTTCTTTTCTTTCTATAGATTCAGTTTTCTGATCTATACTATTTTCCTTCTCTCCAGAGAACTTCTTTTAACATTTTTTGCAAGGCAGGTCTACTGACACACTCCCTCAACTTTTGCTTGTCTGAAAATCTCTCTTATTTCCCTTTCATTTTTTGAAGGATAATGTCATGGGGTAGATAATTCTAGTTTGGTGGTTTTGTTCTCTCAGCACTTTAAATGTTTTATTCCACTTTCTTCTTGTTTGTCTGAGGAGAAGTTGGATAGGATTTTTATCTTTGCTTCTCTATGGTAAAGTGTTTTCCTCCTTTAGCTTCTTTCATTATTTCTCATATATCTGACATGCCTAATTATAGTTCTCTTGGGCATTTATATTGCTTGGTGTTCTCTACAATTCAGGCTCTATTATTTGGTGTCTGACATTAATTTATTGAAATTCTAAATCATAATTGTTTTATATATTTCTTCTATTCCTTTCTCTCTTCTTATATGTTCATTACACATATGTTACACCTTTGTAGTTATCACACAGTTATTGAATATTCTCTTCTGTATTTTTCAATTTTTGTTCTCTTTGCTTTTTAGTTTTTGAAGTTTCTATTAATATAGCCTCAAGCTCAGCAGTACCAAGTTTACTGGTAAGTCCATCAAAAGCTTTCTTCATTTCTATGATTTCTTGTATCTCACTTTGTGGAAAATCTTAAGCTTTCCATATCCTGCTTATATTGCCCATGCATACTGTCTACTTTATCCATTAGAATCATTGTCATATTAATCATCACTGCTTTAATTTCTGGTATGATAACTCCAACATCTCTGCTGCATCTGCTTTGATGCTTACTCTGTATCATCAAATTGTGTGTGTGTGTGTGTGTGTGTGTGTGTGTGTGTGTATTTTTTCAGTTTTGCTTGATAGCTACACATGATGCACCAGGTAAAAGAAACTGTTGTAAATAGCTTTAGTAATATACTGGTAAGGTATGTGAGAGAAGAAGCACATAGTCTTCTGATTAGTTCTTATTTGGAGTGTAAAGTTCACAAGTGTTACTTTTTTATCTTCTTTTAGGTAGAAGAGAGTGGTGAGTGTGTGTTAGAGTTGGATATTTTCCTTCTCTTATGGAGAGCTGCTAGCACTGACAGGAGTTAGGTGTTTCCCTTCCTCCAGATCAGTTAAGTTTTGATAATACCACTATAGGTTAGGCATTTGCTAACTAGTTTCTCCAGAAGACAGACATTGTTAAAAAGAATGGAGTCCTCTGACACACATCAAAAAAAAGTTTGTTTTCTTCTTTCCTCTGCAGAAATCACAAGGAGGAATTCTGTCTGACATTTATTAAGGGAATCTCATGGAGCTCTGGAGGTAAAACACACAAAAGAGCGGGAGTACCCTGTGACTGAGTGTCCTCAGAGGTTTTAACTCTCAGAATTGTCCACAATGAGTCTCCAGCTCATTGTCATCAGTCCAGGTTTTCCACCTCCACACTGGTTCCCATGGCAGTTTCTGCTCTTGAGTCTTTGTTCCAATAAGCAGCAACTGCCTTATTTGCCTGTCTGTCTCTCCAATTTGGGGAGCAATGGTTTGTCTTGTGTACTCTGCTATTGATGTATGTGTGTTTGGCTTTTTACTTGGTAGTGGTAATTCCAAGCTCTTTATATGCAACAATTAGAAAATGCAGGTCTCTATCTGATTGTCCTCTGTATCCTCAGTACATAGAACAGTCTTTGAGTTACATTGTTGAATCAGTGACAGCTGAACCAAGATTTCTGTGGTTTTTTCCATGGTGATGTTATTTATCATAACCTTATTGACTGAACTGCAACAATTTTTTTCAGAATAGCTTAAACACATACTAAATTAAAGTAAGATTCCTATGTTAATAGAACTTGAAGTAGGCCAAGGACTGACTTTCTAGTACTCCAGGGTCTAAAGAGAATCCAACTCTGTTCTGATTAGCCAGGAGTCAGATGGTAGCTTGGTCCAATAAGATGTTACCAGAGATGAGGCAAGGTTGGGTAGTGCAAGGGTAACTTAAACATCCACTGCCTATGAGAGAGTAACATACAGATGAGCAATGTTTGGCACTTATGAACCTTATAAAATTTATGGAGAACTGACATTGTTGTCTTCTAAATGTAACTATGACCCACTCAGCCCGAAATAAATACTATCTGACTTACTACACCCACAGTTGGGTAACTGCTTTCACTAGCTTTTGCTATCATTTTTTCTCTGGGAAGTTAGTTTAGGGAGACTGTTGCTCAAAAAAAAAGCACATTACTAGGGTGGTTATATATTTATACTGAATTGGCAAACACTCACTGTTGGCAGATAAAGTTGTTTTTAACTGATGTGTTTGCTTTCTGAATCAGATGGGCAAATTAGTGGCCTCAGCCTTCTCTTTCAATTTCAACATACAGAGCGCATGATGTATGGAACAAGTTCTTACTTTCCATATCTAAAGCCTATATTTTAAGCAATTTGCAAATAACATTCTTCAGTCACTGGTAAAGTCTGTTATTATAGTTCATGTGCATTTAATGTTTTTATCAAAGCTCTCTACAATAGATAAATGAGGGAGAAGATTGATGTGTTGGTGGTGCTATGTTTAGAATTCATAATTTATCTCTATTATATAGTTCCATAGTTTGCAGAATATGAATCAGGGGAAATTAATGATTTGGGAGATCTGAAGTGTATTATATGAAGGCACTCAACTGGAATTGCCTTTAAAATCTTAACTGAACATAGTAAGGCTTTTATTATGTTAGTTTTTACAATTATTTATTATATTTAATAATTTAATGTTTTATATTATCTTTCAGACATACTTTTCAATATTAATACATCAATTAGAGGCCAGTTCATTTGTTTACTAAATTTTTCACAATATTAAGATAATTTCTGAGGTTTCACTATTATAAATTATATTTCAATGGATATGCTTGCTTTTAACATAGTTACAAATATCTGTAGTGCATTCATGATGTAATATAATTTGCTAGAACAAATAAACCCCAAACTTTGGTAGTTGAAACTTATAGGTATTTATTTTTTATTTGTTTAATAGCCCACTTCTTTTTTTGCTTAGTGGGCAGTTTTCCTGCAAAGGGTTGTTATGGGATCTATACCCAGAAATATGTACACATGAAATGAATAAGGATAAAATGCCCATAATCTGTACTAACATATCACTGGCTAATGTATTTGCATATATTTTCTGGAAATTTAAGTGTATATCTATTTTTTATTTATTTACTTATTTTTTGCAGTGGTAAGGATTGAATCTAGGCCCTCACACTTTTTGGGCAAGACTCTTCCATTGGAGTCATGCCCCCATACCTAAATGTGTATTTTTAAGGTCAAAAATTTTATGAAGCTTCTGACTTTGAGATCTTCCATTATTTTAACCTTTTACTATATGTTGGCCTTCTCTTCTTGTTAAATGTGTTATCTATGTAATTTCATTACATACTAAATTCTTGACAATGTTTCAATATATTTTATTGATATTCTACCCATTTCATATTAAATTTATGAGACAGTATCAATATTTTAAAGAGATTAAAAACTCTCTATCATATGCAGCAAATAAATTTTTAAAACTTTGTTATCTGTAGTTTAATTTTATTTATAAAAAATTTCACTTTTAATTTTTCTGTAGTTGGCTTAATCATCTTTCATTTTATTTCCCCTTTATAAATTTACAACTTGACAGCATGATTTTAAAAAGACTTTTGGTGTATTTCCCCTTTTATTAGTATGGAGTATCCTTCTTTATCTTGTTTGATCAGTGTATGTTTGAAGTCAATTTTGTCCCAGATAAGTACTGCTACCCCTGCATGTTTTTGGGGACCATTGGCTTGGTGAATCTTCCTCCAGCTTTTCACTTTCAGCCAGTTCTTATTTCTGCCAATGAAGTGGGTCTCCTGTAGGCAGCAGATTGTTGGATCTTCCTTTCTAATCCAGTTTGCCAGTCAGTGTCTTTTGATTGAGAAATTTAGTCCATTAACATTCAGTGCTATTATTGATAAGTACGTGGTGATCCCTGTCATGTAGTTGTCTTTGTTGATTAAGGATTTGATTGTGTGTAGCTGGATCAATGTTATTCTTTACTTTCTTGCCATTTCTTCTGTGTTTGGTATTGCCTGCCCTTTCATGGTTTTGTTTGCTTTCATTATCTGTGTGCAGAATTCCTTGGAGAATCTTCTATAGTGGTGGCTTGATGGTCATATATTGTTTTAATTTCTGCTTATTGTGGAAGACTTTTATTGTTCCATCTATTTTGAATGATAGTTTTGCTGAGTAAAGTATCCTAGGATTGAAGTTATTTTCATTCAGTACTTGGAGATCGCACCCCATGCTCTTCTTGCTTTTAATGTTTCTGTTGAGAAGTCTGCTGTGATTTTGATGGGTTTACCTTTGTATGTTATTTGTTTTTTCTCTCTTACATCCTTCAATATTCTTTCTCTAATCTCTGTACTTGTTGTCTTAATGATAATATATCGTGGGGTAGTTCTGTTTTGGTCGGGTCTGTTTGGTGTTCTGGAGGCTTCCTGTACCTGAATGGGCATAGTTTACTCTAGATTTGAGAAATTTTCTGTTATTATTTTGTTGAATATATTACGCATTCCTTTTGCTTGCATCTCTTCTCCTTCTTCAATGCTCATGATTTTCAGATTTGGTCTTTTGATGGAGTCAGTGAGTTCTTGCATTTTCTTTTCACAGGTCTTGAGTTGTTTATGTAATAGTTCTTCAGTTTTTCCCTTAATTGCCATTTTGTCTTCAAGTTCTGAGATTCTGTCTTCTGTTTGTTCTCTTCTGCTGGAATGGCCTTCCATTTTGTTTTGTATTTTTGTTTCCTTTTTTTTTTTTTTTTGAGGTTTTCCATATCATGGGTTACTTCTTCTTTAATATTGTCAATTTTTGCCCTTAATTCATTTATCTCTTTGTTTATGGTGGTCTTTGTTTCAGTTTTGTGTTTGTTTAGGGCTCCTATGATTTCATTTATTTGTTTCTTTTTTTTTTCATATTCTTTACTTTTGTTGTCTTGGAATTTCTTGAGTGCCTCCTGTATGTTTTGGTTGACCATGTCTAGTAGCATCTCTATGAAATTCTCATTGATTACTTGCAGAATTTCTTCTTTCAGGGTGTTCTTGTGGTCTTTGTCGGGTTCCTTGGTGTAGTTTATCTGGATCTGGATATCCATTTTCTTTATTTTGCTCTAAATTATGTACTACTTTATTTTTGGGGAGAGAAATGGTTTCCACCCTTTTTCTTCTTCCCATATTTCCACTAGGTATCATTTCTGTCCCTGGACTATGTATAATTTACTATTACCTGGGTTACAGTATTAATACTAACAAAATTGTGAGAGAAGGATAAAAAAGAGAAAGAGAAGGAAGGATAAAAGGAAGAGAGAAGAGAGGAGAAAAAGAAAAAAAAATGGGAGAGATGGTGGGTGATCAAACAGCAAATAAGGCTGCCAAATTCCTAAAGAAGGGAGAAAAAGAAAATAAAAAGGAAAAAAAAAATCACCAGTTCTGGAACAATAGGATTGCAGGCTCAGTTGTTTTTAGTTCTTTAGTGTCCAGTCCAGATGTGTGTGTCTCTTAAGCATGCTTGGAGCCCTCTAGTGGCAGCCCAAGTGGTAGCCTGGTGGAGCAGTTATCTGGGAAATCTGTAGAGCTGAGGCTGGCTCTACCCGAGGGGCAGGGTTCCTGATGGGCTGGTGGATGCAGCTGTCTCACACCAGGCTGGTGCCTGTCCCAGTGGAGTGGGGCTCCAGTTGTACCAGATGGAGCTGGAGCCCAGCAGGGCCTGATGGGCAGAGAGTCCAAGGGTGGGGGTCCAGTCATCCCATGTGTAGCTGAAGCTCAGCAGGGCCTGAAGGGTGGTGGGCTTGGGGGGAGACAGGTATCCTGGTGAGCTGTGGGACAAGCTCTGGGCTGGGGTCTGGCATGTCCAGGGGCTGGGGATTCCAGTGGTTGAGGATCAGGTGGCATGGCTGTGGGATGGGTATCCCGGTGTGGTGTGGGTCCAGTTTGGGGCTGGTGGCTGGTTTGGCTGAGGGGCTGGTATCCCGGTGGTGTATGGGTCCCTGTGGTGCATGGATCCGGCACAACCTGAGAGGCAGGGATCCTGCTGTGAGTGGGTCCGGCACAGGGCTGTGGCCTGGTGCAGCCTGAGGTGCAGAGAGCCAGGCAGAATGGAGCAGTGGTTCTGCAGGCCTACGGGGTGGGGATTTGGCAGGTTGGCTGTTCTTTTATTGGATCATGGCATGGAGAAGTCTTCCATGATCTAAGGGGTTTGGAGTGCTGTATTTTTGGCTCTCCCTGGTGCTTTACCTCAGCCAGGGGTGTCTCTAGCTTCTCAGCAGGGTCTCTGGTTCAGGAGCTCATGAGGTTTGTGGCTGTGTCTCCATCCTCATCTTGGATCTGGTCGAGTTTTGTTTTCTTTGACAGACATTTTATTTTTAATTTTTTGTTCCTTTTTCTATTTTTACTTTTAGCTTTTTTACAGTGAGAAATTCAGTATGCAATATTTATTTTTGGTTTTATTTTGAGCCAATTTAATGTCTTTTTTGAAGGTTATTGGACAGACTGATAACTTTTATAACTATTTGGTCTTACCATTTTCATGTTGGTTAATATTGGTTTTTCTTTTACTAATTTCTAGATAAACAGAACTTCATATTATTTATGTATACTATATTTTTAATGTTTTTATTTCTATGTATTATGTTTGTACAGCTTTCATCATATTTTACAAATATGTTATTATTTGACTATTTTTCTATGTTTTCTTCTTTAGTGTTTGGACATGGATCTCTTATTTTGTAAATATTTTCTTCCACTCAGGCTGAAGCTTACCTTTTAACTTTTTAGTAGTGCCTTTTAAAGAGAAGTTTTGATTTTTGATGAAATCCAATTCATGAATGTTTTTCTTTTCTATTTTTTATTTATTACATCCTAAAAAAATCTATGATTAACCCAAAATAAATGTTTATTCTCATGTTTTCTTCTAGAAATTTTGTAGTTTTAGCTTTTATATTTAGGTCTGTGGTTTACCCAGTGGTAATTTTGTATGTGGTATGAAGTAAGGATTGACTTGCATCTTTTTGTGGATACTCACGTGTTCTGAATCATTGCTAAAAAGAATGTCTTTTCTCTTCTAAAAATATGACTTAGAACATATTTTGAAAATAGTACTGATGAGATTTAGTGATGAATAGGCAAAGAATAAAATTTTATCCTAACAAACTATTAAATTGTTGATATTATTTATTGAAATGGATATCTCCTCAGACTTTGGTTATGGATAGCAGACTTTTCTAGCTATTCAAAAACACAGTATTTTGAAATAGAGAACTGGGTGCTTGTGAGCTCTAGGTTAAGTTTGAGGGCACATTATTCAGAATGCCCCTCTGAATTTTAGCAAATCTATTGTGCCAGCTTCTTGTCTCAGGATGTCTCTAATTTAGCTTGATCTGAAGCTCAGGAAATTTGTTCCTGTGTCTGTGAACTCTGGGAACATGACACACCTAAAGATTTATGTCAGCAAAATTTGTGACTTCTACCACTGCTTCTTTCTTTAGTAAACTTAGTTCTTAATTCAAGACTCAGATAGTATCTCTGAGTCTTACACCCTAATCCACCTGTAGATCCCTATCTCAAGAAAGTTTGAGAAAAGCAGCTTTACACTGGCCAACTCTTTCAATACAAGCTAGCCATTTTACTGTCTTCAGAGAGATATTTACCTGGGTTCCAGACTGGAGAACATTCAATGTGCAGAGTATTTCCTAAACTCCTTCACATTAACTTTGATGCCAGCAAATTTCCTCACTCATATTTGAAGATGGAAAAAGACTTATCAGTTTATCTCATAGCAAAGATCCTGGAAATAAAAAAACACTGGTTCCTTCCTTGAAGTATAATCTCATATTCCAACTACCTTTCCCCTTGCAGAAAGTTCTTTTGGATCAAGAAAACGAGTTTAAATGGAATCCCAGTTGGTAGTGACTCCTTTACTCAGCTTAGTGAGGTTTATCTTGCCAGGGGAAAATGTCAGAAATTTCACTTGAGAAGCCTTTTGAAGGTCTTTCATGGAGGGTAATTGTATCTTTTCATGTGTGAACTGTTTATTAACCAAACTTGTCAGTATAATGGACTATAGAAATTAATATTAAAACATACCAACCTCATATTTATTGCTAAGCTTACAAGAAATTTTTTGTTACCCCCATCTTTCAAAATTACTGCTTTTCAATTATTTTAATTCTTTCCAATCTGCCATAACTTATGTTTGTGTTTGGGAAAGTTACTTGATCCCTGTTGGTCTTTATTTCAGGAAAGCAGGATTATTTTACAGTTCTGTTGCAAATACTGTATGAAATATTATATAAACAACCTGTACAATAAATTTTGTCTTCCTTCCTTCTTCCCTCCCTTCTTCTCATCCTCTCTCCCTCCCTCCCTTCCTTCCTTTTCCTTCCCCTCTTTCCCCCTTCTCATCTTTGTCTTCTATTAATTTCCTTTAGGTTTCTGATTTATCACCAGTGACAAAATTCCTCCTTTAGAGTCAAGAAGATTGGGATTTCTCATACCAATTTGACATCTTTTCTCTTCTGTAAAGGGTAATGAGTGTTCTGTTCCCTTCTGTCCAATTTTAAATGTGGATTTGCAAATAAATTCAAAAGAAGCAATTTGTGTTTCTTTTGTTTATCTTTTTTATTATTGTTGTCCTGGGGGTACATTGTGACATTTACCCAAAGTTCTTACATTATATCACAATTGAATGACCCCCTCCATCATTCTCCTTTCATTTCCTGCCCTCCATTCCTGGACAATTTGTATTTCTTATTCTGTATTTCAGAGGTTGATCTTACATCCATTTTTGTTACTTTGTACAGGAAGTGAGTCTCTGAACAGATTGGCAATTAGAGGCACTGTAGGCTTTAAAAAACAAACTCTCATTTCTACTAGTGGGTTACAAGTGGATTTTAAAACTAAAATGAGCCTCATATTTCTGTTCCTTTGGCCTCAGTCTGTGTCTTTTGATGGGCAATCTGAGCAGTCGTACAGTGAGTGCTACACTCACTGCTCCTGTTCCTTGATTAATCACAGCTATCCAGGTACTGTGGACTGATCTGTGGGTGGTGTCCTCCCTGAGTGGGCATCATGTGTACTCCTAAATGCAGGAGGCACTCATGTTGGGGCAGGCACTTCCCTTCTCTCTCTCCTCCTACTTTGTTCTGTAATGAAAATTCTTCCTCAGCATCCCCACATAATAAGGGTTGATTATACTAGATAGTTCCATTTTCTGTCTGCAAAGAGAATGCAAGTTTACATGGAAGTGAGTGAAGTAGATAATTTAGAACCATTATCCATGTTTTAAATGGTGAGTAATGTGGGAAAACCTGGAGTTAGTTGATGCTTGACAAATAATTGCTAAAGAATGCAATTGCCTCCACAAGGCCTTTCCAAGATCAAATTCATAACAGTGGAAGTCTTAATGCAGATGTTATCTAAAATTAGTTTACAAAAATCAGTAGCCTTTCTCCACACCAATAATGAACAAATTGAAAAAGAATATAGGAAAACAATTCCATTGACAATAGCCTCAAAAAATTCAAATACCTAGGAGTAAACTTACCAAAGGATGTGAATGATCTCTACAGAGAGAACTACAAACCACTGAAAAAAGAGCTTGAGGAAGACTACAGAAGGTGGAAAGTTCTCCCATGCTCATGGATTGGTAGAATCAACATAGTAAAAATTGCTATACTACCAAAAGCAATCTACATGTTCAACAAAATTCCCATGAAAATCCCAATGACATTCATCACAGAGATTGAAAAATGTACCCTAAATTTCATTTGGAAACAAAAGAGATGGGAATAGCCAAGACAATACTCAGCAAAAAGAGAAATGCTGGAGTTATCACAATACCCAACTTCAAACTATACTGTAGAGCCATAGCAATAAAAACAGCATGGTACTGGCACAAACAGATATGAAGACCAGTGGAACAGAATAGAGGATCTGGATATGAATCTGCACATCTATGGTCACCTTATTTTTTTTGCCAAAGTCACCCAAAACATGATGGAGAATAGACAGCCTTTTCAACAAATGTTGCTTGGAAAAATGGCTATCTGCCTGCAGAAAACTGAAACTAGATCCATGCCTATCACCCTGTACTTGTATGAACTCAAAGTGGATTAAGGACTGTAATATCAGAACTGAAACTCTGAAGTTAGTACATGAAAGAGCCAGGAATACTTTGGAAGCAATAGTATAGGCAAAGACTTCCTCAGTAGAAGTCTGTAGCCTAGCAACTAAGAGAAAGGATGGATAGTGGGATGACATAAAATTAAAAAGCTTCTGCATAACAGAAGAAATGGTCTCTAAAAGTTTAGAATGGAAGAAAATATTTGCTGCCTATAAATCAGAAAAAGGACTAATAACCAGAATATATAGTGAGCTCAACAAACTAAACTCCCTAAAAATCAATGAATCAATAAAAAAGTGGGCAACTGAACTAAACAGAAATTTTTCAAAAGAAGAAATACAAATGGCCAAAAAGTACATGAAAACAATGCTCATCATTCCTGTCCATAAAGGAAATGCAAATCAAAACCACACTAAGATTCCACCTCACTCCTGTTAGAATAGCTATCTTCAAAAACACCACCAACAAATTTTAGCAAGGATATGGGGAAAACGGAACCCTCATACCCTGCTGGTGGGAATGTAAGCTAGTACAACCACTTTGGAAAACAATATGGAAGCTAAGTAACTATAGATCTGCCATATGATCCAGCAATCCCACTGCTAGGGATATACCCAAAGGAATGTGACTCAGGTTATTCCAAAGGAATGTGACTCAGGTTATTCCAAAGGCAAGGCACCTGCACAGCCATGTTTATTGCATCAGTATTCACAATAACCAAGCTATGGAAATAGCCAAAATGCCCCACTACTGATGAATGGATTAAGAAAATGTGGTATTTATACACAATGGAATTTTACTCAACCACAAAGAAGAAGGAAATTTTGTCATTTGCAAATAAATGGATGAAACTGGATAGCATCATCTTAAGTGAAGTTAGCCAGCCAAATATTGTATGTCCTCCCTCATACGTGTATCATAGATCTAAAACAAATAACAGTAATATTATTGGATGTGGGTCACATGCTAAGGGGAGAACATGTACAGGAGGAATAGGGAAAGGGAAGGAAACCTAAAACTTGAAAGTGGTTGATGTGCCCACTGCTGAGGAGTGAATAAAGTAATCTTAAACTGACAGAGGCCACTATTGGAAGGTGACTGGGAAGTAGTGAAGAGTTCAGGTAGAGATGAACCAATGTTGTAATACACATATGCATGGAAGCAATCTAGAAATCTCTATGCGTAGCTGTCTTTATCTCAAGCTAGCAAAAACACTATGTCCTTCTTTATTACCTCTTATGTTTTCTCTTCAGCAAAATTGGAGAACAAGAGAGCAGAGCACGTTCTGCCTGGAAGTAAAGGAGGTAAGGAGGGGGAGGGGAGCAGGGGTGGGCAGAGGTTAAAGGTGATCCAAACAATGTATACACATATGAATAAATTTATAAACAATAAGAAAAGAATATGGTCAAATGAATTATAAGCATTTGGGTATAACCAACCTCCGAAGCCAGGGTTATTTAGATCAAATTAACATCTATAAGTGTGCTTACCTGTGGGTACTGAAAACCACAAAATATAGAAGTTAAATTAATTAGTTAATTTTTTATAAGGCAAACTCCATACTACTTGAGCCATGCCTCTACTTCTGCTTCTCCATAGCTTGGAATTGCAAACATACACTAACATGACCAGCTGGTTCTTTGAGAGAGGGTCTCACTAATATTTGTCCAGGCTGGCTTTAAATATCTATCCTTCCATCACTGACTCACAGATAGCTGAATTATAGGTGTGAGCTACTGTGCCAGATCCATTTTCCTCTCTCTTCTGTTGTTTCTGTGAGCATGAGCCTAGCCATCTAACCTGAATTTAAAACAAAACAAAACAAAACACAAATGTTTTTATTAGTACACAATAGTTGTTCATAGGGTTTCATTGTGATATTTCCATATATAGATATATATTGTACTCCAGTTTGGTTTGTCTCCTCAAATAATCTCCTTGTTCTTCCACTCCCTTTTTTGAATTGACTTTGACAGTTTCAATTTCCCATTTTCATACATGTATAGAAATATCTCAAACATATTCCATTCACTTACTTTCCCCCTTTCTCTATTACTCTCTCCTTAACATGACCTGTATTGCATTCTTGTCCTTCACTGTTTAAGTATGTTCATTGTTCAGTGGGGTTTGCCATAGTATTTTACCTGTAAATATACTGGACTTTGTCAGTCAACCTCCCTGTATTATTCTTCCTTATCCTTTTCCCCTACCCTGTATTTTTCAGAAGTTTTCAGTGCATTTCATTGTTTCTTGTTCCCACACAGTTGTGATGTACTTCAATATTATTCACTCCCTATCATTACTTCTTTCTTTTCTCCCTCCCTTAGTCCCCTCTAACAGTCTCACTTTTGGGAACATTTTCTACATATATATGTGTACACATGATAATGACTCTATTTGTATTGGAATCTATCTTCCATATTTGAAAGAAAACATGCAAACTTTGTCTTTCTGAACCTGGCTTATTTCACTTAACATTATGTTCTTCAGTTCCACCCTTTTACCTGTAAACAACAAAATTTCATTCCTCTTTATGGCTGAATAATATTCAATTGTATATATGTACCACATTTCTTAATTCATTTGTCAATTGTATGACATCTGTGCTGTTTCCATGTCTCAGCTATTGTGAATAATGCTGCAACAAACATGGATGTGCAAATGTCTTTATAGTAACCTGACTCGTATTTCTTTGGATATATGCCTAGAAGTAGTATTGCTGGGTCATATTGTAGGTCTATTTTTAGATTTTTGAAAAACTTCCATATTGTTTTCCATAGTGGTTATACTAATTTACATTCACACCAACAGTGTATGAAGGTTCCTTTTTCTCCATCTCCTCACCAACATTTGTTGTTGTTTATGTTCTTGATGAGAGCCATTGTGACAGAAGTGAGGTGGAATCTTAACATAGTTTTGATTTGCATTTCCTTTATGGCAAGGGATGTTGAACATTCCTTCATGGGTTTTTTTGGGCCATTTGTATTTATTCCTTTGGAAAATTTCTGTTCAGTTTATTTGCCCATTTCTTCATTGGGCCATTGACTCTTAAGAACTTTAGTTTCTTGAGCTTCCTGTAGATTTTGGTTATTAATCCCTTGTTGGATGTATAGCTGGCAAAGATTTTCTCCCATTCTGTGAACTACCTCTTCAGTCTGGTGACCATTTCCTTTGTTGTGCAGAAGTTCTTAGTTTCATTTAGTCCTATTTTTCAGTCCTTTCCCTTAAATGCTGAGATGTTAGAGTTCTGTTTAGGAAGTTATTGTCTATTGCCATATGATCCAGAGTAATCCCTACTCTTTTCTGCAGTAGTTTCAAAGTTTCAGGTCATATATCTATTTTTAATTGATATTTGTACAGAGTGAAAGATATGTGTCTTGTTTCAGTCTTCTACATGCAGATATCTGGTTTCAGGTCTTATACTAAGGTCTTTAAACCATTATAATTGATATTTGTACAGAGTGAAAGACATGTGTCTAGCCTCAGATGTCCAGTTTTTGCAGAAACAAATTGTTGAAGAGGCTGACTTTTCTCAATCATTTTTGGTTCCTTTGTCAAAAATCTGGTGACTGTAGCTGCATAGGTTCATATCTGGGTCTTCTCTACCATTGGTCTTTGTGTTTGTTTTTGTGCCAGTAGCATGCTATTTTTGTTGCTGTGGTTCTGTAGTATAGTTTGAAGTCAAATATTGTGATACCACCAGTGTTAGTATTGCTTTGGCTCTTCAGTCTTTTGTGCTTCCATATGAACTTTAGGTTTGAATATTCAATCTCAGTGAGGAATGTCTTTGGAATTTTGATGGGGATTGCATCGATCATGTAGATTGCTTTTGGTAGTATAGCCATTTTCATGATATTAATTTGGACAATCCATGAGCATGGGAGATATTTCATCTGCTGATGTGTTCTTCAGTGTCTTTATTTAGAATCTTAATAGTTTTTTTTTTGTAGAGGTCTTTCACTTCCTTTGTTAATTTATGCTTAGGTTTTTTTTTTTTTGAGGCTTTTGTAAATGGAATTGTTTTCCTAAATTCTTTCTCAGTCTGTTCATTGTTGGTATAGAAAAGGGTTAATGGTTTTTACATATTAATTTTGTATCCTGCTTCATTGCTAAAGGTGTTTATAGTGTTTAGGAGTTTTTTGGTGGCATTTTTAGGGTCTTTTAGGTATAAGTCATGTCATGTGAAAATAGGGTAATTTGACTTCTTCCTTTTCTATTTGAATTACTTTTATCTCTTCTTTCTGCCTTTTTACTCTGAAAGGAATTTCAAGACTGTTGAATAAGAGTGGAGAGAGTGAGCACCCTTATCTCATCCCTGATTTTAGAGGAAATGGTTTAATTTTTCCCCATTTAGTATGATGTTGTATTGGGCCCAACTCTAATACCCACACTCTGCTCAGTTATTAGCTGGGAGCTTCTCTGGGGAGGGTTTGACCTCACTGTGAGTGCTGAAGTGGACTCCAAAAGGGGAGATCTGGAGCCATCAGCTCACATACTCTTTCCAGTAGGTTCTCATTAGAAGGTCAATCTGAAGAGTGCACCTCTATGGCTACCAAGCCATCTTATGTTTTCTTTTTATCATTTTTAACTGCATGAAGGAGTTTCATTGTGATATTTCCATACATGTATATAATGTACTGTGATCAAATTCACCTTGTTTATTACTCTTTCTTATGCCTCTCTTACCTCTTCTTTATCTTCCCTTTTAAACCATTTTAATGGGTTTCATTACATACTATCACACATTGACTACTATGTAGGTTGCTATAACAAAATTCCATATCCTGAGTAGATTATAAACAGCAGAAATTTATTTCTAGTAGTTTTGGAGGCTCAGGAGTCCATGAGACAGATGTGGTGTCGTTAGTTCTTGGCTTCTGGCTTATGACTGGTGCCATCTTGCTGCATTCTCACATGATGGAAGGGAAAGGGGGTCTGTCTTAGACTTCTTTTATAAGAACACTGACCCTATTCGTGATGGCTCTGTGCTCATGACCTGTTCACCACTCAAAGATTCCCACATCTTATTACCATCACCTTGGGTTTTAGGACTTCCACACATGAACTTTAAAAATGGGCTTTTACAAACATTCACACCATGGTAATCCTTATTTAAATTCTAGAAACTTTGTTTTTTCTCATGCAAGTTTTGCAGGTGTTAGATTTTTTTCCCCTGTGTTAAGCCTAGGGCCTTGCTCATATTGGGCGAGCACTCTGCCACTGAGTTCTCCTCCTGGAAGGTTTCAGTTTTTATGTTCTTATTGAGGCCTGAGAGTTTTAGCAACTATTTCATTAAATCTCTTCCATTTACTGCACTGTAGCTGGCATGTATACCCACATCGCTCACCTCTTTTAGGCTGTCTGTTTCCATGAGATATGTGATTTAAAGAAATTTATCTGAGAATTATGACCGGTCACTGTCCCATAGCTCAGACTTTGCAAAATTTGTGCTATTTCTGTATTGCTTAAAGTATTTCCTCAAGGTATCTTATATACAGTTTACCAAGCAAGTCTGTCCTCATCTCTAAAATAAAGGATAATTGTTAGGAAGTTTATCTCCTTCCTTGAGCCTATTTGGAAGGACACATAGTGGGCAAGGGAGGAGTATTAGTTCTGAGTAGAATGATTGGTGGTTTTCCTTTCTAAACCCCAGTTCTCTTCCTCAAGATGACAGAATGTTCCAGTCATAATATAATCCTATCGTGTGGAAGTAACTGAAGCTTCACAGATTCTGCTGAAGATCTGAGCACACCCTCGGCCCTGCTTGCTGAGGGGGATGTTCAGTCTGCAGACACCCATGGGGTTTCATCTGCTGCTAAAATATGGTGGATCAGAAAACCTGGACAGCAAGATAGAAACGAGTTGCCCTGAGGTGACTCCTGTACTCTGCTGACTTCTTCCTCATCAGGACAGATGATTTCACTCTGAAAGTGAAGAGCTGTAAAGAGGCATGAGGAAGGGAGTTTTAACCATGAACATGACAACTTTCTAAGGATTAAAAATGTCTATTATAGGTATTTTGAATAAAAGACATTAAAGAAACTGATTTAGTGATGACTTTTTTTTAACAAGACTTACCCTAGTGTGTAAGATTTAGATTCATAACCACTTGAGTCAGGCCTTCCATTCTTTATCGCAGATCAAATCTGGCTATACTTATTTGTGTAGACACTTTTCTTCAGGGTTAAAGATGCTTCCAGAAACAATGAAAATAATGGTGATAAAATAAATTACTGTGAACCTCAGGATAGTGTCCTTAAAATTGGCATTAGAAAGAGTACTGCTCTTTATTTTTTATATTAAAAAAACTACTTTTTAAGCTCATTTTCCAATGACAGATGGTAACTCTGTTTTGGAATGCAAAACCATAAAATTAGTTGCTGCTACTACTAGTTTTTATCCACATCATCCTAAATTAGGCTACCATAAGTCTACTAAGTCTACTACTTATTTACTCTCTCCACTGCAAAAAAGAAACTGCTCTTTAAAGAATTGTGTTAGGTTGATGCCCAGAGCCAGTGCTTACTATTGTAAAAATTCTGTCAAAGAAAACATGGGACTTGACAGCACAGTCATTGGAAATTTGATGGTGGACATCTGCTCAGTAGTGGACTGCAAGTGTGGATTTATATGTTAGAGTTTACTCAGGCACTTGGCTATTAGGAAGAAACTGGATTAGTGCTCATTTCATAATGGTCAGCACTTGAGCGTCCCTGTTCTGATTATGACTTCAGGCAGCTACTTATCTTACTTCTTAGCTGCTCATCTGGTATTAAAAATACAGTATTTACATTATTTAACAAGAAAGATTCTGCAGTAGAAAAGTTTGAGTATTTCTAGAACTCAGCAGCTTTAATACCACAAGTACTGCCATTGTATCAAGTGTTCAACAGATCCAGGTAAGCTTGCTATTCGAAATTCTGTTCTCTAACGGAGCTAATAAAATTATAATACTGGCTAAGTTGAGTTGATTCTTTATAACAGCACATGTGAAAGTAGGTCTTCATTTTACTTTCTCACCAAATCTTTAAATTGAGGCCACATTTTCTTTTCTGAATCTGCTAGTCTCCTTTTGGTACTTTGGTGGAATGGTACATATTTAAAGACTGGTATTTTGGAACTGTGCAAACCACATAAGTGTTTTTTTTCTAGAAGAAGTTATTTCTGTTAGTTGCTTTCTTTACTTGCAAGTTAACTATAAATGTCATGAAGTTTGTGCCCTATATAAATTGCTTTAATTATGTTGGGTTTATGTAACTTCTTTGTGTTTGTATAAGCTAAATGCATGCATGTATTTCCTTCTATAAATGCTAGACACTTGTTGAATGTCATAGTAAATAAATACAACCATATTTAAATGAAAGTGCTTATTCTTACTGGTTTTACTTAAGTCTAGAGCGCCAAGATTATTGTTTTTGCATGATAATATTTCATTTTGGTAATTAACTGAGAAGGACAGGCCAGCATTCTCATCAAAGCAATCCCAGATGGTAAGTGTAATTCTGAGTTTTCAGTTTACCAACAGAAGAATCCTCCCTACCCTCTCCTCTGTCCTACAGAAACAAACATGGCCCAGATGCTGTGATAAATGTGTGGGACCAATCCTATATTCTTCCAGGAACATTTGCCATGGCCAAATCTAATTTAAGACTACCAAATGCTTTCAGCTGTTCCTATCCAGTTGCTGAATCAAATGGCAACACAAGGAAGAAATTCAAATAATTTTGAAATGATTAAGGAAGTCATATACAAAGAAAGCTCCCGTAGAAAATTAAAATGCCAGCACAATACACAAATTTTTGTTTCCCCAATATTTCATAGTCAAATTTGACTTTGTTGTATAAAATATAACAAAAACTGAAGACAGTTTCAAAATCTAATCAATGCTCACTTTAACTGCACAGATGATGTCTGGTCAACTAACAAGACAGTTACATATTGTGTCAGTCAGTTTTATTGTTGCTTAGACTGAATACATGAAAGAACAACTTAGGGGAAGAAAGATTTATTTTGTCCATGGTTTCAGAGATTGCAGTCCATAGATCTTGGCTCTGCTGATTCTGCACCCAGGGTGAGGCAGAACATCAGGGAAGCAGGAGCATATGTTGGACAAGGTTCTTCACCTCCTGGTGAACAGGAAGCAGAGAAAGAAGAAATGGCTAGAGATAAGGTACAATCTACAAAGTCATATCCCAAGTGACCCACTTCTTCCAGGTAAATTCCACCTTCTAAAATAGCACCATTAGACAGGGATTTAAGTATTGAACACATGAATCTGTGGGAGGTACTTCATATTTAAACATTGCATTCTGCCCCTTTCCCTCAAATGTTCATGACCGTCTCATGATGCAAAATGCATTTAGTTCATCTCCAAGAGCCTCCAAGGTTTTAACAGTCCCCAAATTGTTCAAAAGTCTAAATCTAGAGTCCCTACTAAGACTCAAGGCAATCTCTTGGTTGGGAGCCTCTGTACAATCAAAATGAAAGTTACATATTTCCAAGATGCAATCACACAAAATAAACATTTGCAAGAATAGATGACTAGCAAAGAGGTATCAGACCAAAGCTAGACTAAAATCTGGTAGGGCAAACTCAATCATGTATCTTCATGTCCAGCATATACCTGGTGGTGTGATATGGGTCTAAGAAGTCTTGGACAGCCCTCCTTCCATGGTCTTGATGTTTGTAACCCACATAGCCTCTCTCTTGAGCTTGCTTTGTTCACTGCCTGCAGTTTTTTCAGAAGATATTCCACATTACTGGCATCTCTAAATTCCTGAGGAAGTTGCATCTTGGCTTCATTTTCAGAGATTCACACACTGTCCTCTCAGGGGCTGCCTTTTAGGATTCTGATCCTGCCCCACAAATCTGGGCAGAAGCCTAAAGAATCCTGTAACTCTTGGATTTAGCATGCCTACAAACCAGGATGACATGGACAATGCAAGCATTTGATGCCAGCTTCAGCAATGTTTGACCCTCTTAGACCATGACTGCAGTGGCTGAACATGGGGAAAACTTCCCAAGGTAGCCCTGTGTAAGAGGTTCTCTGGAGCTCTCTTATCAAAGAAAAGTCTTTCAAATGATCTAGAACTTTGACACCCTTGAGTCTACAATGGGTGGCATCCAGCTAATACCTGAGATGCCCTCAAATCATCTTTCCTATTGCTTGATGCAAAGTAGTGGCTTCTTTTTAAGGTCACCAATCTCTTCAGTAACCACTCTTTTCCTTGTCCCCAACTTTATACTGCCTTCTTTTCTGGGTAAAGTACAAATTTTACAAATCTTTCACTCTGCTTCTTGTTTATGTTACTCAAGAGTGAACATAGCTCTCTACTTTGGTTCTGTGTCTGGCAAGAGAGGAATTCAGGCAAGATGCAAAAATGTAGTGAAAATGAAAGCAAAGTTTATTAGGAAAGAAATTTAGTCTAACAGGATAAATGGGGGAAGTGAGAGAGGGGGAGAAACTTTCCTATTCCCCACACAGGAAACGGGAGGAAAGATACAAAATGATGCTCCTTATCTGTAGTCTTATACCTTCTGAGCTAGGGGAATACCTGTGGTCATGTCTGGCAACCTGTAATCACTAAGATAATGGATGCGGGTGGCTAAGATGGATGTTAAAACAGGGAGACATCATCTAGGCCTACTCAAAACATAGGGACAATAGGTGTGTTTTAGAACTTCCCTCTGGAAGACATGCTTTTCCCTCTATCCATTCAAGGTTCTTTGTAGCTTGATAACATTTCAAAGAGGAAGGCAGATATAGATACAGATAGTATCTAAAAGAAGATGTGAGGAGGTGGCTAGCTGCTCTGGCTTTTTAGTGTTCACTCTTTTGTTTTAATATTTGAGTTTGTCCTTAAATGTTTATTACAATAATATAATTTTCTCTCTCCTTATCTATGTTTCTTGCCTCACCCATCATTCATGGCTAACTGCTACCAAACACTCATAATTCTCACTATAAATGTGGCAAAAACCAGGCAATAATAACCATGCCATAGTCTAAATGTTGGACTACTTTGAGATTACTTCATCCAGATTAACTACTTTTAAACTCCACCATCACAAAGTCCTAGGACATGGACAAAAAGTAGACAAGTTCTTTGCCAGAATATAACATGAATGGCCTCTAGGCTAATATGGACAGAATTCTTGTTCCCATCTGAAATCTATGAGCCAGGCTTCCACATCCACATTATTATTGGCATTCCAGTCTTCCTAATTCCCATCAGACTCACTCTTTCTAAACTTTTTCTACCCTTCTCCAAACTCTTCCAAATTCCTCCCACAAACCAGTTCAAAAAGCTTCTGAACCACAATATCAGGTAGTTGTGCTGAAAGAGGAAAGAGGTACTTAAATTGCTTTGGTTGAAAAACACTGACTCCTTATTTGGGTCCCTAAATTATTAAAGCAGGAGAAAAGTTTGGCATCCCTACTTCCATTTTATATCTGTCTTTGCTGTAAGCCAATTTCTCTGCAGACACTTTGAAATGATACCAGTTTTGAGCTTGTGGGGTCCTTGTCCAGATAAAGAAAGGAATGACAAATCCAAACAAAGAGTGAGGAGAAAAGAAATTTATTGGAGTAAGGAAAGACAGAACACCATGGGTGGGACTCAGAAATACTGATCTATTGAAGCTGCATGTATAAAAGTTTTTATATAGTTTTTGGTGCCCAAAATGGGGCGGACATTCCAAGGCCCTGGATATAGCTCTCTGATAGGCAGGCACTTGATTTTTTTCTTTATAGGGTCTTGGTGCACTTTTTCTTCCCTCCCCCTAGATGGCCGCTTGTCTTTAAATTTTAACTATTTTAAGTGTCCTCATCTCTTTCCCTTCCTGGGCTGGCTTTGACGTTAACTACTGACTTAAGGGTTAATCCACTCTTTACTTGAGAGTAATTTACATCTTAAACATCAGCAAGGTTTGGCACTGAGAATTTATACAGGTATATTTAATAAGACAATGACTCAAACCTAGAAGGTAGATAGAGCAGGGGTTAGGAATTTCAAATAGAGACTCTCAGAGCAGGAAATGGTAATTCATACAGGTAGTCTCTCTCTCATTTAACAGGACAATGGCTCCAAATCCAGGAGATCATTCCAAGGGCCAAACAAACCCAAAACTTTAACAAATATTTCAACCTTAAAGCTTAACTCAGTCACTCTTTCTCTTGAAGGGACCAACTCCCAACCTACTGAAAGTGCATTCCTTTCTCAATTAACTCCATGATTATTTTTATTTTAATCTTTGTGTTTTGCTTGTATTCTTTTCTTGCTGAACACAAGAAGTGAGGTATTTATCAGAGCTGTTTTTTCCAGTAACTTACTTGCTTTAATCTCTCCTTTATGGACCCCCAGCCCTAACTGCCTGCGATCAAGCTAGCTCCTAACACGATCACCTTGGAATCCAGGAATAACAGAATTTATGACAACATGTATAGATGAAGGAGAGGCAAGCTAGAAGTTGGAAAAGTTTGGGGGTCATGTAGGTTGCCCAGGGATGGCCCAGACTACCCACATCTGGCTGGGTATGTCCTCTCCATGGTTAGCTTGTGTTTTGAAAGCATCTGAAAAAGAAAAGCATGCTCTCTCTACTGGCAGATTCTATCTGCACCCAACCATGTTCCCTTTGTATTTCCCTTTTCCTAACTTTTAATAAACCCCATTTATACCCACACATTCTGCTTGGATTCTTCCACACGGGAATGCAGGAACCAAGGTCTGAAAACACTGTTCGCCATTAACATTTGGAGAAGCCAGTCATTAGACTAATGGTGAGCTCCCAGCCCCCACACTTTAGAGGGTCACCCTCATTGTTTTTCTATTTTTCCTTCTGCAATGGCAAGGGAATAGGCTGATATTTGCCCTCAGGGAAAGTAGCTGATAATGCCAGATCCAGACCCAGCGTTGTCCGCCCAACAGGAGGGCCTCCCTGCAGGTAGCATGGCAGAGGCTGGTGGCAGTGTCTGTCTGTTTAATATGCACTCCTCCCACAGCATGGGGCTCACAGAGAATGGGAAGGCCATGCCACCTTAAACTGCAACAAGATTTCCCTTCTTCCTCCCTAATGTTTAACCCCTCCCCATCCTTTCCTTTGCTGATAATAGCCATGCTATGAGTTATCTTACTCCAAGGTTTCTAATAGCTATGTGGCCCAGGGACAATTAGGAATGCCACAGACTGGGTTTCTTGTCCCCTCCTTTCCTTCTTTTCTCTCTTTCTCTGTTTTCCTGTCTCTCTTCCCTAACCAGTGGTTTTAGAGAGCAAATGGGAGGCATTTACTCCTTAGCACTATCACCTGGGCTGTGAGAGCGCAAGCTGCACTCAGTTGCTCAGGCAGTGTGTGGGAGAGACACGAACATGTGACTTTTCATGTGCACCAGCACCCATCCCTGGGGGTTAAGACTGCAGGTGCTTAGACCTGCCAGGCAACTGCTCAGGCTGGAAAAGGGAACTAGCCCATCCCTATCTCCACTAGCAAGTCTAGAGGCTTCAGGCACTGGGGTAAGACAGGTGACGGCCCAGGAGCCCAATGTAGCCCAAGAGGTAGTGACAGGAGAGGCTGCATGCCCCAAGACTGGGTCCCTAGCCCCTGCTCTGGAGAACAACAAAAAAATTTTTAAGGATGTCACCTGTAGTGGCTAAGATCTGGTGCCTGGCAGGACTGACTTTCTCCTATCTACAGCCTTCTCTTTCTTCCTCCTATGACCCAGTCCCTTACCTGCCTACCCACTATGCCTCTGCTCACCCTGGGGACCCGATCCCCTGGAGGACTTCTTGTCCTTCTTATCCCCAGGGCCTACAGGGGTCACAGAAATGCTCACCCTGAGGTCACATTCCCTTGTGCCAGGGCTAACAAAGACTTATCTGCCTATCTTAACCAAAGATTCTAAATTCCATTCAGAGATAAAATCTAAATTAACATATAGGTTACATCTATGTAGCTGTGATGTTGATTGTTGCTGTCTTTAAATTTTAATGAATTGAAATTCTCTTAAGTATGTTTTCTAAAATTAAAAATCATGTCATTTAATTAAGGATTTGACATTGGTCACCCATAAAGTATATCTGTAATAAAAACATATTGTAACTTATTTAAAATTCATTCCATCATGATACCTCAATTATTATTATTGTCTTATTTTTCTTTGCAAGGGGTAACATTAACTTTAATGCTAAAATTAATAAAACTTTGTTCTCTGTAGCTTATTGTAGTATGTCATATTCTAAACTTGTTTAAGGTCCTTTCCAAACTTTGGACTGTAAGTAGCTGGGTTCTCAGGATTTGGGTTTTTGGATTCCTAGGTAATAACAAAGCCCTTTTATGAGGCAACTCAGAATCTAATTATTAACATCTGGAGTAAACTGAACAACAACAAAGCCCCCCAAAGCTTAAAGGTTTACTGCCATTTACCTTATCCCTGGTAATCCTAAATTTAGATAAGCCTTTAAAACTAAAAGTCAGGACATTATATTCAAAGAGGAAAAAGTTCTACAACCTATGACTAATTCCCCCAAATATCAAGTGATGTCACATACAAGGAGGATAACAAATTTCTTTAAATCCCAACTGAGTTTGCTTCACTATTTGGTTTTTTTTAGGGTGATTAACTCACATGGACACCTGTCTCTCAGGGGGAGATGTCTTTTGTTCCTATAACAGATTGCTATTTTGAACGTGCATGTTGCATGTAACATGTCTTTGTGTTCTATTTGAGACCCTTTGGAGAGACCATGTGGTCACAGGAAATACTGCCACCATGATGAAGCCACATGTGTTCAATGCCATCTTGCTACTCCCTAGGGATGAGTGATGCCATCTTGCCATCCTCTGTGAAAATTACAGCTAACTTGTGGTTAAAATTCTCTAGATTAATATAGCACTTTACATGTTGTTTTTACTACATTGGTCTGTTAAGGATTGGATGAAGGATAGAGTGTTTGTATTAAGAGATCTGTTGGGAGTACTTGGGAATCTAGCTGACTAATCTACTAAAAATAATGACAAAGAAATGGTTTGTTTAATAAGAGTGCACTCTAAATCAATATGATCGTTTTGTGCGTCATTGTGTTTTCTGTGTTTTTTTCTTTGTCTTCTACCAATTGTGGCCACTCAATTTTTACTTTTTTGAGCTCATATATGCGTGCTTTGATATTCTTTAGCATGCCTAGATCAAAACATCTGTTTGTGTGTTTGTGTTTAGATGTCTTTAGGATGGTTCTCAAGCTGCTTTTATAAAGTTAATGTGTCTCAAAAGTTAATCTAAAGTTCTAAGCCCAACCAGGCCTAACTATTCTCTGCCTTACGACTAAAAAAAATTTGTAATAATAATCTCAATCTGTTTTATTCCATCATGAATGTAATTTACATTTAACTCTTTTATAATTAGGTTCATTGACCCATGTGTTCTTATATATTGCTATTGTTAAAAAGAATGGTTTATATAATTTTCTTCTTAAATCCTTTAAGGCATAAGGATACTAAGAGTTTTATTAAAAACAGTGTTATCTAAAGTTGAGTTTTTGCAAAGGTTGTTTCAAGATACAAATTAAGGTCTGAAAGCTTTTAAGTTTATATATATATGTGTGTGACTGGGTTGCCTAGACACTTGTCAGAGTTATTTTTCAGGGTCTTATTTGTAAATGTTCCTGAAGGATCAGAACTTTAATGACAAAACATAAAGTAACTATGGTTAATTACAATTTAAATCTTGAATTTTAGTTAGGTGAGGTAACAAGTTAGTGGTTGTTGGTACTGTCAATATAGGACTGACAAAAACCTTAAATGTTCCAATGGTTAGGGGAAGGCAGTGTTAGTAATTTTAAATAGCCCTTGTTTTGTTGCTTAATTGTGTATCATGTATATTATTTAGCCAATTTCAGATAAACCAGCACAGACATTCTTAAGTATTGGGATTGTTTTGCATTTTCCTTGTAAAAGCTTCATAACCGTTACCTGCTGACACTTTACAATTTGAAGGTGTTGGTGTAACCCCTATGGGATAGATAATTAGATTAATTAAGCCCAGCCTAAAAGCCACTTTTAATAAGTCTCTTTGTTGCTTAATTTGGCTAGAAAGGTCACATTGGCTCTGACTTCTGATCTGTATGATGTGTTACTTCCCCTCTTCTGTGGGACAAAATCTGACTTTCTGGGAGAAGCTACTCCAATTCCCAAGGACAAAACTGCCAAATTGGCAGAATCTTTAGAGACAACTGTTTACAGAAATAGTTTAAGAGGACGCGATCCCCAAGTGGTCAGCGTCCTCCAGCTTCTTAGAGGAACAAGTAGCACTGAGCCTTGTGAGACAGTTCAAAAGGATTGCACAAATGAGGGGACTTCTCCAGATCCAGATAGAGTCAATTATGCCAGACCCTTAAAGGTAACAAAAACTGAGAGATTTTTAAAAAGGGGCTCTTACGCATGTGCTCTAATATTTAAGTCTTCTAGTCTTCTGGCAAAAGGCAAACTCATGTCTTTGGCCAAGGCCTTCTATTTAAACAGAGGCAATATAACTTTCAATGGTATCTAACTTCTGCTTAGGGACACTGTATAAGTCTTTCTGTACAGAACTGCCTCATTGATGTTTACTCTCTCATTGGACTGACATCTGCCCCCTGGTACACCTAAACTCTAATGTAGTCAGCCCTTAACTGCCCATTACAACAGAACAAAATAGAGGGCTACTTAAGAGTTAAAAATAGCTACAGATATAAACACCTATAGACAAAATAACCATAAGACTTTCTGTCACTTTTCAAAGTTACTTTGTCCTTCATGCCATACCTAGCAGGGCCCCTTCTGATGCTCCTATCATTGTTAATGTTTAGGTCATGCCTTCTAAATCAGATTTATCTGTACTAGAATAAAAGCCTTTAGGATCCAAGTCATGAGGCAATAGGGCTATTGATCTCTTCGAATGAATGAAATCTCCATGAGTAACCCAGATATCCATGAGGAACCTTGACACCTTGTGTCCCAATGAGCCCCAAGGGAAAGAAACAGGAAAGGCAATTTCCCTTTATAGGTATTTTCTGCTGCCCCTTGTCAACTTGAAGCAGATACTGAAAATGGACTGTCCCCTTTCAGCAACCCCAAAAAAGAATTTTTTGTAATATTCACTCAGGGGGAATTTGATGCAGGCTAGAAGCTGGAAAAGTTTGGGGCTCATGTAGGTTGCCTAGGCATGGTCCAGCCCACCCATCCTGGCTGAGAACTGCCCATGCAGCTCCTCCACACTTACTCATTATTGGGTGAGAACCTCCTGGATCTGCCCTCCCCATTTGTTAGTGTAGGTTTTAATAGCATCTGAAAAAGAAAAGCATAAAGACTCCACCTGTACCTCATCATGCTCCCTTTGTATTTCCTTTTCCTTAGCTTTTAATAAACCCCATTTGCACCCACACATTTTTCTTGGATTCTTCCACATTGGAACACAAGAGACAAGGTCATCTGAAAACACCATTTGCCATTAAGGAAGGATGGAAATAACTGCCCTCAAATGAAGGGAACAGTAAAAGCTCCTCAGGACAGACCACCAGCCAGGCAACAATGACTTGGTTGTTCTCCTCAAGTGATAACAAAGATAACAACTTCTCCAGAACCATTCTGTATGATCAATCAGGCCACACTTTGAATAGACTGATTAATAATTATTTGTACCTTTTTCCCTGATCCTAGTTCTTTGTACTTTCAAAGTTAAAGTTCATATTTGTACCCCAAAGATGACTGAAGATAGGCTGAAATGCTTAATTTTCCCTCTTCCCACAGTGTGTCCTGGGCTGTCTAATAAAATTCCTTTCTCTGCCCTTCACCAGGTGTCTTTATTTGGAGTATAGGGGCAAGTGGACAGATCTGAGATGTGGAATCTCAGGGGTTTGGCCTGGGGTCTAAAATTACAGTATCAATAGTAATGACCTCACTTCTCTGGTATCACTTTCTGTGGTAGTTATGTTTGTGTAGCTGTGACCAAAATACCTGAAAGAACAATTTAAAGAAGGAAAATTTTATTTTAGCTCATGGTTTCAGAAGATTCAGTTCATCGTCTCTTGGTCTCATATGCTTAGGAGGAAAATTATGGGAGTGGGAGGACATGGTGGAGGTGATTCTTTGTCTCATAGCAAGTAGGAAGCAGAAAGCAAGACAGGAAGTAGGGATCAAGTATAAAGCACACTTTTGGCTGGTGTGGTGGTGCACACCTGAAATCCCAGCACTTGGGATGTAGAGATGGGAAGATCATGTGTTTAAGGCCAACCTGAGCTACCTAGGAAGTTCCAGTCCATCCCAGGCTACACAGTGAGACTGTCTCAAAAATCAAAACAAAATAACAGCAAACAAGTAAAGGCACATTCCCAGTGACCCTACTTCATCCAGGTAAGCACACCTCCTAAAGTTTCTACAACTTCCCAAAATAGCACTTACCAATTGGGGACCAAGCATTCAACACATGAGTCTGTGGGGAACATTTCATATTTAAACCATAATGTACATAGTATTAAAGTTCTTTTGGATATTATCTTTTTATTGGTTACTTCTATATTGCTTCTATTTTAATTCCCCTCTATTTTACCTGTATTGTAGTTTACAATATACTCAGTAGGAGTAGAACAGGAAAAAATACTATAACTCATTTCCTGATTTATATACATTTTATGTTTGTGACAGTGTCATCATGGTAAAAATCAAGATTCCTCTGAAAATCATGTGCTACTGTGTTATATCTAATTGTTAGTAGGTCAATATTTTTGGTGAATTTTATAGAATATTGAGGAAATGGTATGGTTGATGATATGACCTCATTTTATCTTGACTACATTTTCAAGGACCTTATTTCCAAAAATATTCATAGGTATTGGGGATTAAGATTTCAATATCTCTTTTGCTATATATGGAAGGGGGCACAATTTAATCTGTGACATGTATATTTTGATTTCTCCAAAATGTTATAAGCATTACTGGCTATAAGCAGAGAAATAAACCCGGCTATCTTCACAAATAGAAATTTATCATGAGAATATGTAGCAGTGGTATAATAGATAGGATACTAAAGGACTAAATTAGGAGAATGGACAGGAAACAGGAATTTGCTAGGGGATGAGCAGACAAAATTGCAACCATGGAAACACCATAGAAACAGTCAGTCTAATCTCCATTCTGCTCCTGCATGATGACTAATCTTTTTTTCTTCAACTATTGATTAGTATAATCCAAGGAGTGAATGTCTGGGTTTAGGAATATGGCTGTTAAGAGTAGGTCAAAGATCTGCCACCAGGAGTTTATGAAATGGAAGTGAGTCAGCTGGAATTGCTTTCTTGTCAAAACTATAGTCAATGGGATAATTTTCTCAAAAAGATGATGGCAATGCCAATAGGAAAAGGGAAAGGAGGTTCTTCATAGAATAGTAGAATTTGACAAATGTCTGCTACAGGAAGGTAAAGTCCATGGTACCAAAGTACAATGACTAATTCTTCTTGGTTTAAAGAATTCCACAAGTTCCTACATAAGCTAGATAGACTTGCTTCCTTCCAATTTGACCATTGGCCACCTATACTGAAATGAATAGCAATAACAAAAACCTCATAATTTAGTATCTGTTTCTAGATCTATAATGCTGTGAAGATAAAGGATTAGGTATATAAAGTAGTTTGCACAGTTCCTGGCAAGAAGAAAACAACCTGCAAGTGATAGTTATTAGTCATTTGAAACTGATGTTCATTGTACTTTCACAGGAAAGATTTTAATTTGCATAGGTCATTGAAAAATAATAGAAACTGCTTAAAATAAATTGAAGAGAAAGTTTGATTTTAAAATATAAAATATAGACATTATAATACATGACCTCAACCATAAATTAATGGTAGATGATTTCTATAGAGAGTTTTACTTTGAATAGGATTGAATGCTTTTTTATTCACAAGGAAATCTATCTGGCTCAGAGAATCAGTTTAAACAAGACGGGAGGCAATCCTTTCCAGTTATAAAGGAAAGGACATCCAAAGCTCCAAAGTTTCAGCCAGCCTGTTATTTTGTATGCGGCTAGGAGGCATTTTCAGAAGACAGTATGAGCAATGTGCTTCAAAAGTTCCAGACTTTAGGTTTTCTTGTTTCAAATTACTTTTCTCTTTTCCTTAATGCCTTTATTTCAAATGAAGAAGCATTACAATAATAAAGAATTTGAAAATTAACATTTTCCATTTTTTACTACCTAAGCTAAATGTTTTTCTTTGTTTTTCCAACACAGACTACCATAATTTATAAATTTCTACATAGTTATTAAATGTTTACTGCATAATTCTGTTCTCTAGTTAACATGTTGTGTTGTGAACACCTTTCTACATAGATCTCAAAAAATAAGGATGGGTAGAGTTGTCCACTCTCTATTCTCTATCTTTTCTAAATTTTTATCATTATCTAGAATAATGGTATATAATAATTTCTTTAGTGGTTAATCTCCCACTGAAATAAATTTAATTAGAGTAAGACAGAAGTGTATAATAGTGAAATATTTGTTGAATAAAAGGATTAATTAATATCTAAAGCCCTATTATTACATGTTTACATGGACTCTACTCTTCTGTTACCCAGTTAAGGTATTTAAAATCATCTTATTGAATGTAGGCTTCTATTTTGATTTTCAATGATTGCATTGATAAAGAGAATGCAAAATTTTGTTCACTCTTTTTATCTAGCCATCCATTCATTTACTCATTCATTCACTGTTATCTAGTAAATTTTTAATTTCTGGAGATAAAGTTGTGAAAAAGATGGATAAGGTTCTTATGTTTATGGAAGTTTTATTCTTGTGAGAAAGACAGGCAAAAAAGAGATAAATAATGAATTATATAACAGACAATGAAACAGTGATATGTGCAATGGAGATAAATGAAAAGGGGGAAGAAAAGGTTTTAGGTAGAAATGTCAGGGTAGGCCTTTCCAAGAAGATAAGCGTGCTGAGGAAAGAGTTATTGTGGTTCACGGTATCAGAGGTTCCACTTTATGGTCACTTGGCTACTTGTTTCTGGGCCTGTGGCTAGGAATAATATTATGCAAAAGGGTGTGGCAGAGCAAAATTGTTCACCTGATGGTGTCCAGAAATCAGAGAGTAATAAGAAGGCACCACGACCAAGATATATCCTTCAAAAGCATGCCCCAGTGACCCACTTCTCAATTAAGCCTCACTTTCTGCAGTTCCACCACCAACCAATCATCTATTAAGAATTTTAATCCATCAGTAGATTAAAGCATTGACTGAGTCAAAGCCCTCATGATCTAAACCATCTCTGTAGATACCCTCATAGGTACAACCAGAAGTGTGCTTTACCAAATCCTAGTTTTCTCTCAATCCAATTAAGTTGATAATTAAGATTAATCATCAAAATAACTTTTAAGAAGATTCTTTTTGAAAAGTCATATTGTAATATATTAATTATGTGAAATAACGGGTTTCATTGGACATTTTCATCCATGTATATAAACTACTGTGAACATATTCATCCTCATCCCCATTGTTGTTCCCTGAGGATTGTAAAATGAGGCAACTGAATAAATGAAGTAAACAGGATAACAAGTACAAAAATACATTGTGGTAAATATAGTCTCTATATTGTCATGTTATATTCCAAAGAGCTGTATGACACTGATATTATTTGTACTTGTTTAATATTTTTTTGTTAACTTATTAGGTATAAATTCGATTTTGGTTAGCTTTAATTATTTTATTCAACTGAATATAAACATTTGTCTCATGAACATGTTCTATGTTTGCATTTTTTCTTAAATGAACTCTTTGTTCATGTTCCTTGAAAATTTACCATTGGAATCTTGATCTTTTTCTTATAAATTTGAATATGATCCTTACATGTTAGAGATGCAAATAATGATCCCAATGTGCCATTATCATTTTAATTTGAATTTTCCTACTTTTCATTGTATAGGTTTTCTGTCATTTTGTGTACATTTTAATGGGATTAACTGACATTAAGAAATGCTATAGTAGGTCAGTTTTATTAAGAGAGTTGACTTTTCACATTTCCTTGTATCCATGGCTTTTATCACGTACTTTTCTTTCTTCCACATTGACTATGGCTCAGTCAGGTAGGTGGCTTTGGGCAGTGATGTAGTAAACAGGGCAATAGAAGAGGCTAGAGAAGTATTTGGGCAATGGTTATCACTCTTTTTCCTGTCTATAGTTGTCATGAGACAATGCCATGAGACATGGCAATATGCCAAACCAAGTTGTAATGTCCCAGCCCAGGTCACCCTAGAACAGCACAGCCAGCTGACCTCCAGCAAGACCAGAGGAGCCATCAGAAGAGTGCAGTCATGGGAGAAAGCATCGTCAAATACTTGTCAGCTAAACAAATATTCATAATGTGTGACAAAGGGGTGTCATGGTTGTTTTCAAAGCAGCCTGTTTGTGGAATAAGTAATTTATAGAGTCCCAATCCTTAAATTACCACTTTGGTTGCATTATTTATACCTTGGGTTGGTGACTTATGTTAATGGGATGAGAACATTAAAAATATGTTAAAATATTATTGCTATGCCCTATCATTCCCTGAGTGGGTAATTTTGTATGGATAAGTGTCAATAATCCAACAATGCATCCTATGATGCACTAATTTAATTAAGGTGCAGGTTTTCCTTTGATTAGTAAATCTGTATGAGCCAGGATATTGTCCATTGAACATAAAGTATATAGGGGCTGGAGTTTTAGCTCAGAGGTACAGCACTTGTCAAAGATGTGTGGGGCCATTGGTTTCATGCCAGAACTGAAAAAAAAAATAGATATTTTGAAGGCAAATGTTCAGTGTATTTCCAATAAAGAGCAATGGATACATTTTTAATATAATATGTGCCCTTTCTGTAATCACAAGAAGTGAAGGACAAAGATGAAAAACATTCCAGGTAGTTAATGTCTATTTTTTGGTAACATTAATAAGCTCATCCTCTGTTTACTGGGAACATCAGACCATAGTGTCAGTGACTGTCAGAAACAGCTTAATGCCACTGGTCTATTGCTTCTTCATCTTCCACCCTTAAGAAAAATGTGTTATCTAGTTTTAAGGTGAATAAAATAGATTAAAAGATATATTGAGTGTCTTATTTGGACCACCACACTTCAGTAGATGAGATTCTGCTCCAAGTGCTAGCAGTGGGAATGCTTTTCTGTACAGTCTTAGAATATAGGAAATAAAATAGTTCTGAAAAAATGACACTGTGACTCAATCTAACTATGGCTATCCATTAGTATTTAATTCATCAGTTTTTCCCATTTGTCTATTCAATATATTTTAAAACTTAGAAAGGTACAGTTTAGCCACAGACTTCATCACTATTTCATTTTGCTGCCAGGTTTACTAAAGCTTATTTTTATGCAACCTAGACTTCCAAAATGTAATTTAAGTCAGGTTAGGAGGTTATTAGTAATGAGGGTCTGAACATATTTAAAGAGGAAATAATTACATTGAACACATCTAAATTTTTTTATATTAAGAACAGGGTAATAATAGAACTAATCAATGAATAATTTAATGCTGATGCCTTGATTATAGATGTAAATGAAATTCTTCCTGAATTTGTAATTTGGTACTTTTAGATTTTGAGGAAAAATTAGTTTAATAAAGGTCAGTTGATTTAACTAAATATTCTTGAAAAATAGTTTACATAGAATTTAGATTCCACAACTAAGTAGCCAATGAATAAAGTTTTGGCTATATCTTTGGTCATACTAGCATTTATTTATTTTTTTTAATTATTGTGCTGGCAGTACATTGTGACATTTATAAAAGTATTTAGTGTATCATCACTGAATTTACTCCTTCCATCATTCTCCTTTATCTCCCATCTCCCATTCTTGAAAAAGTTTCAACAGGTCTCATTTTTCCATTTACATACATGTGTATGCAATATTTGCACCATATTCATCCTCCTACATCCTCTCCCCACATCCTTCCCTTTCCCATTGGTACCAATCTCCCAGACCACAACACAATAAAGCTAGAACTCAACAACAAAAGAAACAGCATAAAATACTCAAATACCTGGAGACTGAACAACACATTACACCACGATCAGTGGGTCATCAAAGGAGGAAGGGAGGAGATCAAAAAGTTCCAGGAATTGAGTAAAAATGAAAGCAGAACCTATTAGAACCTAATGGGCACAATAAAGGAAGTGCTAAGGGGAAAGTTTATAGCCACAAAAAGATCTCAAATAAATGACCTAATGCTGCATCTCAAACTCCTCAAAAAACAAGAACAAGCTAAACCCCAAACTAGCAGAAGGAGAGAAATAATAAAAATAAGGACTGAAATCAATGAAATTGAGACAAAAAAATGAAACAAAAAGCTTGTTCTTTGAAAAGATTAATAAGATTAATACTAGCATTTAAATTCCCATTTAAATACCTATAAGCTGTTCTAAGTTTAATTATATTAAGTTCAAAAGGACTTCAAATTAATATGAACATTGGTGTAATTTGAAGGATACAGTATTAGATTGATTTGAAATTTAGACTCATACTAAGAGGAATGAATTATTATTTTATGGGTCAGGTGCCCAATAGATACCTGAGAATGTTGATTCATTTAACTAATGTCAAATAATTAACTTGGTGAGAGTGCCTGAGATGAGAACTGAGTATCAGAGTAAATGGATTGGAAATTTAAGCTAACCAAAATGTTATCACATAAAATTCTAACTAATTAAAAGCTGAGTTAAATCTATAATCTTGATGTGACTTGATATATCAATCATGGTTCCATTTAACTGAAAGCACCCTAGGTATTTAGCATAAAAAGGACTTAACACTGAGAATTAATATGTTGTTAAATCTTTAATAGAGCCAAAGGAGGTGGTTCAAATTAATACTACCATTGCTATAACGCAGAGGTCAGAAAGCATCTGTATCTAATGCAACTTACAATTGCCTCAAATCCATGAGGTTGGTGACCAGGTACTTGAGTATAGATACCATCAACCATAGACACCAATGGGGGTCTAATGTAGCTGGCTGCTTCTGCAACAGGGAGGTGCTGTTGGTCTCACCCAGTCTTTCCTATCTGCCTTGAGACTGTCTTAGTACTGGAATGAATATGACATCTGGACCTTACCTGCTGGGAAGCTTTAGAAAAGGATGCTTCCTAGAGACAACAGAAAGATGGTAACAGAGTGACATCAGCTGCAATTCTTCCTCATGGATATATCTTATTAAACAGTTATTCTCATGCCCAATTCCCCAAAAAACCACTAAGAAAGTGAGTGGCAAAGTAGTCTTGATCCTATCAAGAGCACACACATATGCTGGTAACTGCAGGGAAACTGAATCCAAAGAATGTGTGTGCCCTGTGGGTGCAGAAGCCTTGGTATGTCTTGTGCACATATTCTAACTGTCTAAGAAAAGAACAAGAAAAAATAGTAAACTATGTACACACCTACACAGAAATCCCATTCAAAACAAAAGATAGACCCCTCAAATTGGAGGCTTCCAGCCAGAGCTCCATTTAAGAAACCATGGTGGCCTGGAACCAATTACCAGCAGATACCAATGGACAGCTACATAAAGAAATCATCCTAGCAGAGTCACTGAATCAGAATGTTCTGGATGGAGCATGAGACCCTAGTATTTAAGAACTCTGCTGGGAAGTTTCAAGTTGTTGTCATCTGAGCACCTACTTGGTAGAATTCTCCACCTAGAGTTAATGCAGAGGAAGGGGGCAAGATGGTGGAAGAGTAGAAGCTTTCTCTATGAAAATCCATGAATGATAAGAGCCTGGGTAGCAAAAGAGAGACTTTATTAGAAGAGCAAAAGAGAAGAAGAGCAAAAGAGAAGAAGAGCACTGAGCACCATGAAAGAGGGACAGGACAGCTGAAAAGTGTACTGAAACAGAAAGGCAACCAATTAAATAAGAAATAATTTGCATCTTCAGTTCAAGCTTCCTCTGGGGAAGGGTGTGAGAGATAGCTGAAGCCTCCATCACAAGGGACTCCAGGGGGCCTCTGCAACAGAGGCAGACCTAGCTGTTGAACAAAAAACACATCTCATGCAAAATCTTAAACCCCACTGCAGGGATTTGGTGGAACAATGGCTTATCCAGAACGACAGCCAGCAACAAAGAAAGCAACCTTTCTTTTTTTTTTTTCTTTTATTATTCATATGTGCATACAAAGCTTGGGTCATTTCTCCCCCCTGCTCCCACCCCCTCCCTTACCATCCATCCCGCCCCCTCCCTCTCCCCCCCACCCCCTCAATACCCAGCAGAAACTATTTTGCCTTTATTTCTAATTTTGTTGTAGAGAGAGTATAAGCAATAATAGGAAGGAACAAGGGTTTTTGCTGGTTGAGATAAGGATAACTATACAGGGCATTGACTCACATTGATTTCCTGTGTGTGGGTGTTACCTTCTAGGTTAATTCTTTTTGATCTAACCTTTTCTCTAGTTCCTGTTCCCCTTTTCTTATTGGCCTCAGTTGCTTTTAAGGTATCTGCTTTAGTTTCTCTGCGTTAAGGGCAACAAATGCTAGCTAGTTTTTTAGGTGTCTTACCTATCCTCAGCCCTCCCTTGTGTGCTCTCGCTTTTATCATGTGCTCGTAGTCCAATCCCATTGTTGTGTTTGCCCTTGATCTAATGTCCACATATGAGGGAGAACATATGATTTTTGGTCTTTTGGGCCAGGCTAACCTCACTCAGAATGATGTTCTCCAATTCCATCCATTTACCAGCGAATGATAACATTTCGTTCTTCTTCATGGCTGCATAAAATTCCATTGTGTATAGACACCACATTTTCTTAATCCATTCATCAGTGGTGGGGCATCTTGGCTGTTTCCATAACTTGGCTATTGTGAATAGTGCCACAATAAACATGGGTGTGTAGGTTCCTCTGGAGTAACCTGTGTCACAGTGAAAGCAACCTTTCTTTCCTAATACCTCAGAGAGTTGTGGTGAGGCACCATTGTATAAAAAGGCCTCCTATTTGTGACTGAAGTACTTGCAGGGGGATGGGGTCCTTGAAAAGAAGGAGCCATGGCAGCTCAGAGTGTCTTGAGACCTGGCCACAGTGTATACAAGGAAAATGACATGAAAGGCTAATGGACAAGGAAAAGTTTGCGGTGAGCTGAGACATTAATGAGAGCTTAGGAAGGGAAAGTATAGTGGTCTGCCCTACCCAGGGAAAGCAGCTCCATTGCCTGAGGACAATCTCAGAAACAAAGCATTTAGCCTTGGCTGGCACAGAGCTCTGGTCACAAAAACTGCCTGCAAACAGCATGCATCCAGGCAAGCTCTAAGACTGAACTAGCCAGGGACTCAGAAAATCAAGGATCAATCTCAGCTTGGTTTTGTAACACTCAATAACAGTGTTGAGAGAGAGATAGCCATGAGAAGTGACAATAAAGATGGAGGGACTTTGACATAGGTGAGCTAAGAAATTAAAGCCGTACCAGGAACTCAGGCAGTGAAAAGCCTGATTTTTGGTGGCCCAACCATTATGGGCTAGAGCAAGCTCTAGTGCAAGGAATTGCTGCAGAAATAGCACCAAGGCCATGGCTGGCACAGTGCTCAGCATCCAGGAGTTATCTGGTGACTTTGGAGGCTTGTTCCCAGGAGGGGCAGAGTGTTCTAAGCACAGAGCCAAAGGTACATGTGATTTCCCCCACAAGGTACATGTGATTTCCATTCCACAAGGGGGAAAATTGATGGATAGCCCTGAAGGAACACAGAGTTGCAAGCAGAGCAACTCATTCCCTCATTTCTCTACCACCTGTGCAGCAGTTAGTGTACTATTTATTTCTCCCAGTATCAGCCACATTTGGAGGACACCTTGAGGACACCTTGTGTTGCCCCAAGGGACACAAATGGGGGAATCTGTGTAGCAAGTGGGAACTTATCTGTCATATAGACTGAAAAGTACTGTGCAGCCAGCAGTGACTTCTGGTATACAAAGAAGGGTGCTTCTAAGGTGGAAATAGCACAGAAGTAGACAACTGACCCTAAGCCAGTTCCAGTCTTGACCCACATATAACATGAACCTATACCTAAGGAAAAAGAAGAGACTCCAGCTACTTCTCCTTCATCTGGGTGTGCTATGGACCAGGTCTTGTGTCTTGGTCATACAGGCAAAAGTTTGCTTATGAAATTATTCCCCAGTCCAGTGTTGAGAAATTAAATTACAATCATCCCACTACATAGTCCTGCCTGCATACTGAGAATACTTCGACTGTATGAGCACAAGTTATTAAAACTTTTGGTCTCTGAATTTGGTCTCAGATATGTAAATCACAAAAAAGAAACAAGAAATATGAATAAACAAATCATACAACATCCCCAATGGTCAACAACCCACAGTATCAGACATTAAGGATAGGGAAGAGGAAGAAAGTCCAAAGAACTCAAAAGCATGATTACAAGAATGATCAACATAATAAAAAAGACATGTATCAAAAGATGAATGAATTCAAAGAAGATACAATTAACAGCTGAAGGAACTCAATGATAATACAAACAAACAGCTGAAAGAAATAAGGAAAGCAGTGGAGGATATGAAAGGGGAATTCAATAAAGATAGAGAAATCTTGAAAAGGAATCAAACTGAAATTTGAAATGAAAAGTTCAATAAATTAAATAAGAAACTCAGTGGAAAATTGTTCCAGAACAGTGAACCAAACTGAAGACATAATATCAGAGTTCAAAGACAAGGTGGAAGTATTAGACTAGTCAGATGAAGAAAAAGGGAAGAAATGTAGAAGCATAAATGGAATATGAAGTCCCTCTGGGACACTATTAAAATACATAGCCTATGAATCATGGGTATAGAAGGAGAAGATGTGTAAGCTAAAGGGACAAAAAAATAATCACTAAAATAATAGGAGAAAATTTCCCAAATCTTGAGAAACAACTATTTTAGTATACCCAACAGACAAGACCAGAAAAGAACCACTCTAAGACATATCATAGTAATAATGTTAGGTGTGTACAATAAGGAAAGAACATTGAAAGCCCCAAGAGAGAAGCAATAAGTTATATACAAAGGCAAATTCATCAGGACAGCAGCAGATTTCTCATTAGAAACCTTAAAAGCACTAAAGGACTTGAAAGCACATATAGACTCTAACACAATGGTAGTGGGAGACTTTAATACCTCTCTGTCACCAATAGAGGCTATCCAAACAAAAAATCAACAAATTAATTCTAGAACTAAATGACACCATAGATCAAATGGACCTAACTGATGCCTACAGAATATTGCATCTGCCAACAGCACAATATAAATTTTACTCAGCAGCCCATGGAACTTTCCCCAAACATTATATCTTAGGGCACAAAGCTAGCCTCAGCAAATACAAAAAATAGAAATAAGCCCTTGTGTTTTATTTAATCACAATGCAGGAAAACTAGAACTTAGCAACAAAAACAACTGTAGAAAATACACAAATAATTGGGGGGCTGAATAATACATTGCAAAAGGATCAGTGGGTCATAGAAAAAATCGGAGAAGCAATCAAAAGTTTCCTGGAAGTTAATGAAAGTGAAAACACACCTACAAGAACCTATGGGACACAGCAAAGGCAGTCCTAAGAGGAAAATTTATAGCCATGAGTGCATATATTAAAAGGACAGAAAAATCTCAAATAAATGACCTAATGCTACATCACAAACTCCTAGAAAAAACAAGAACAAGCAAAACCCAAAACATCAGAAGGAGAGAAATAATAGATATAAGGGCTTAAATTAATGAAATAGAGTCAAGAAAACCATACAAAGAATCAATGAAAGAAGAAGATGGTTTTTTGAAAAAATAAATGAGATTGACAAACCCCTGGCAAGCATGACTAAAATGAGGAGGGGAAAAAAGCCAAATCAGTAAAATCAGAAACAAAAAAGGGGAGATGACAATGAACACAAGGGAAATACAGGGAATCATCAGAGACTACACTGAGAAACTGTATTCCAATGAATTTGAAAATCCTAAAGAAATTGACAAATTTCTAGATACTTATGACCATCAAAAAAGTGAACCAAGAGCATATTAACCACCTAAACAGAACTATAACACATAATGAAATTGAAGCAACAATAGAGTTTCCCAAAAAAGGAAAGTCTAGAAACTGACTGATTCTTTTCTGAATTCTACTAGACCTTTAAAGAAGAGCTAATACCAACACTCCTTAAACTTTTCCATGAAATTGAAAGGGCAGGAATACTGACTAACTCATTCTATGAAGCCAGTATTACACTTATCCCAAAACCAGACAAAGACACATACAAAAAGGAGAACTATAACCAATCTCCTTAATGAACATTGATGCAAAAATCCTCAATAAAATAATGGGAAACTGAATCCAACAACATATCAGAAAGATCATTCACCATGACCAAGTGGATTTCATCCCAGGAATGCAGGGATAGTTCAACATACCAAATCAATAAATGTAATACAGCACATTAATAGAAGCAAAGACAAAAACCACTTGATCATCTCAATAGATGAAGAAGAAGCCTTTGATAAGATTAAACATCATTTCATGATAAAAGCTCTAAGAAAACTAGAAGTAGAAGGAATGTACCTCAACTTTAAAGGCTATCTATAACAAACCTATAGCCTATATCACACTTAATGGGGAAAAACAAACCATTTCCCCTAAAATTGGGAATGAGACATGAGACAAGGGAGCCCACTCTCCCCACTCCTATTCAACATAACCCTGGAAATTCTAGCTAGAGCAGTAAGGCCAGAAGAAGAAATAAAAGGAATATAAATAGGCAAATAAACAGTCAAAGTAGCCCTATTTTTAGACAACAGACACCATACCTCAAAGACCCAAAAAACTTCACCTAAAAATTCCTAGATAAAATCCTACCTCCATAAACAGCTTCAGCAAAATAACAGTATACAAAATCAACTTACAAAAACCAGTAGCCAACAATGAACAAATTGAGAAAGAATATGGGAAAAAAATTCCATTTACAATAACCTTGAAAAAAATCAAATACCTAGGAATAAACTTAACAAAGGATGTAAATGACCTCTACAAGGAGAACTACAAACCACTGAAGAAAGAGATCAATGAAGACTGCAGAAGATGGAAAGATCTCCCATGGTCATGGATTGGCAGAATCAACATAGTAAAAATGGCTACACTACCAAAAGCAACCTACATGTTCAATGCAATTCTCAATGACACTCATCACAGAGATTGAAAAATCTACCCTAAAGTACATTTGGAAACACAAGAGACCATGATTAGCCAAGGCAATACTCAGCAAAAAGAGCAATGCTGGAGGTATCACAATAGTTGACTTCAAACTATACTATAGAGCCATAGCAATAAAAACAGCATGGTACTAGCACAGAAACAGATATGAAGACCAGTGGAACAGAATAGAGGACCCAGATATGAATCCACACAGCTATAGCCACCTTATTTTTGCCAAAGTCACCAAAAACATATGATGGAGAATAGCCTCTTCAACAAATGTTGCTGGTAAAAGTGGCTGTCTGTCTGCAAAAAACTGAAACTAGATCCATGCCTATCACCCTGTACTAGTATGAACTCAAAATGGATTAAGGACCATAATATCAAACCCAAAACTCTGAAGTTAGTACATTAAAGAGAGGGGAATATTCTGGAAGCAATAGTATAGGCAAAGACTTCCTCAGTAGAACTCTGCAGCCTAGCAACTAAGGGAAAGAATGGACAGTGGGACCACATAAAATTAAAAAGCTTTTGCACAACAAAACAAATGGTCTCTAAACAGTAGAGACTGCCCACAGAGTAGGAGAAAATATTTGCTGCCTATATATCAGACAAAGGACTGATAACCAGAATATACAGGGAACTCAAAAAACTGAACTCCCTAAAAATCAATGAACCAATAAAGAAGTGGGCAACTGAAGTAAACAGGACTTTTTCAAAGGAACAAGTCTAAATGGCCAAAAAACAAATGAAAAACTGCTCACCATCCCTGGCTATAAAGGAAATGCAAATCAAAACCACACTAAGATTCCACCTCACTCCTGTTAGAATAGCCATCATCAAGAACACCACCAACAAATGTTCGTGAGGATGCAGGGAAAAAGGAACCCTCATATACTGCTGATGGGAATTGTAAGCTAGTACAACCACTTTAGAAAGCAATATGGCTGCTTCTTAAAAACTAAACATAGATCTGCCATATGATCCAGCAATACCCTTCCTAGGGATATACCTAAAGGAATGTGACTCAAATAATACAAAGACACCTGCACACCCATGTTGTTGCAGCACTATTCACAATAGCCAAGCTATGGAAACAGCCAAGATGCCCCACTACCGATGAACTGATGAAGAAAATGTGATGTTTATACACAATGGAATTTTATTCAGCCACAACTAAGAAAGAAATTTTGTCATTTTCAAGTAAATGGGGAACTGGATAACATCTTAAGTGAAGTTAGCCAGGCTCAGGAGGACAAAAATCACTTGTTCTCCCTCATCTGTAGATTATAGACCTAAAACAAATGCTGTAATATTATTGGACATGGGTCACACAAAAGGGAGAATAATCACTGGAAGAATAAGTAAGGAAAGGAAACTTAAAACTTGAATGTGGTTGATGTGCTCACTGTAGAGGAGTGAATATAGTAATCTTAAACTGGGAGAGGCCACTATGGGAAAGGGACTAGGAAGTAGTGAAGAGGTCTGGTAGAGATGAGCCAATGTGGGTTGCAACACACAGGTGGATGGAAACAATGCTAAGATATCTCTGTATAGCTATGGTCATCTCAAACCAGCAAAAACACTAGATCTTCTTGTTATATCTTTATTATTATTATTATTATTCATATGTGCATACAATGCTTGGGTCATTTCTTTCCCCTACCCCCACCTCCTCCCTCTCCCCCCCACTCCCTTGATACCTGGCAGAAACTATTTTGCCCTTATCTCTAATTTTGTTGAAGAGAAAGTATAAGCAATAATAGGAGGGAACAAGGGTTTTTGCTAGTTGAGATAAGGATAGCTATACAGGGACTTGACTCACATTAATTTCCTGTGCATGCGTGTTACCTTCTAGGTTAATTCTTTTTGATCTAACCTTTTCTCTAGTACCTGTTCCCCTTTTCCTATTGGCCTCAGTTGCTTTTAAGGTATCTGCTTTAGTTTCTCTGCGTTGAGGGCAACAAATGCTAGCTAATTTTTTAGGTGTCTTACCTATCCTCATATCTCTCTTGAGGGCTCTTGCTTTTATCTTGTGATCAAAGTTCAAACCCCTTGTTGTGTTTCCCCTTGATCTAATGTCCACATATGAGGGAGAACATACGATTTTTGGTCTTTTGGGCCAGGCTAACCTCACTCAGAATGACGTTCTCCAATTCCATCCATTTACCAGTGAATGATAACACTTCATTCTTCTTCGTGGCTGCATAAAATTCCATTGTGTATAGATACCACATTTTCTTGATCCATTCATCAGTAGTGGGGCATCATGGCTGTTTCCATAACTTGGCTATTGTGAATAGTGCCGCAATAAACGTGGGTGTGCAGGTGCCTCTGGAGTAACCTGTGTCATAGTCTTTTGGGTATATCCCCAAGAGTGGTATTGCTGGATCAAATGGTAGATCAAGGTTTAGCTTTTTAAGTAGCCTCCAAATTTTTTTTCCAGAGTGGTTGTACTAGTTTACATTCCCACCAACAGTGTAAGAGGGTTCCTTTTTCCCACATCCTCACCAACACCTGTTGTTGTTGGTGTTGCTGATGATGGCTATTCCAACAGGGGTGAGGTGGAATCTTAGTGTGGTTTTAATTTACATTTCCTTTATTGTTAGAGATGGTGAGCATTTTTTCATGTGTTTTTTGGCAATTTGAATTTCCTGTTTTGAGAAAGTTCTGTTTAGCTCACTTGCCCATTTCTTTATTGGCTCATTACTTGTGGGAGAATTTAGTTTTTTAAGTTCCCTATATATTCTGGTTATCAATCCTTTGTCTGATATGTAGCTGCAAATATTTTCTCCCACACTGTGAGTGAAAATTAGAGACCATTTCTCCCACTCTGTGGGTGAAATTTAGAGACCATTTTTGTTGAGCAGAAGCTTTTTAGTTTTATGAAGTCTGATTTATTTATGCTATTTCTTAGTTGCTGTGCTGCTGAGGTTCCATTGAGAAAGTTCTTACCTATACCTACTAATTCCAGATTATTTCCTACACTTTCCTGTATCAACTTTAGAGTTTGTGGTCTGATATTAAGATACTTGGTCCATTTTGAGTTAATATTGTTATAGAGTGATATACATGGATCTAGTTTCAGTTTTTTGCAGACTGCTAACCAGTTGTCCCAGCAGTTTTTGTTGAAGAGGCTGCTTTTTCTCCATTGTATATTTTTAGCGCCTTTGTCAAAGACAAGTTGGTTATAGTTGTCTGGCTTCATATCTGGGTCCTCTATTCTGTTCTACAGGTCTTCATGTCTGTTTTTGTGCCAGTACCATGCTGTTTGTATTGTTATTGCTTTGTAATATAGTTTGAAATTGGTATCATGATGCCTCCAGCATTGTTCTTTTGACTGAGTATTGCCTTGGCTATTCGTGGCCTCTTGTGTTTCCGTATAAATTTAACAGTAGATTTTTCAATCTCTTTAATGAATGTCATTGGAATTTTGATGGGAATCGTATTAAACATGTAGATTCCTTATGGGAGTATAGACATTTTTACAATGTTGATTCTACCAATCCATGAGCATGGGAGATCTCTCCACTTTCTATAGTCTTCCTCAATCTCTTTCTTCAGAAGTGTATAGTTTTCCTTGTAGAGGTCATTCACATCTTTTGTTAGGTTTACACCTAGGTATTTGATTTTTTTTGAGGCTATTGTAAATGGAATTGTTTTCATATATTCTTTTTCAGTTTGTTCATTATTAGTGTATAGAAATGAAATGATTTTTTTATGTTGATTTTATATTCTGCTACCCTGCTGTAGCTATTGATGGTGTCTAAGAGCTTCTGAGTAGAGTTTTTTGGGTCTTTAAGGTATAGGATCAGGTCATCTGCAAATAGGGATATTTTGACAGTTTCTTTACCTATTTGTATTCCTTTTATTCCTTCCTCTTGCCTAATTGCTCTGGCTAGGAATTCCAGTACTATGTTGAATAGGAGTGGAGATAGTGGGCATCCTTGTCTGGTTCCTGATCTTAGAGGGAATGGTTTCAGTTTTTCTCCATTAAGTATAATGCTGGCTGTAGGTTTGTCATATATAGCTTTTATAATGTTGAGGAACTTTCCTTCTATTCCTAGTTCTTAGAGCTTTTATTATGAAATGGTGTTGGATCTTATCAAAGGCTTTTTGTGCATCTATTGAGATGATCAAGTGGTTTTTGTCTTTGCTTCTGTTAATGTGGTTTATTATGTTTATTGATTTTTGTCTGTTGAACCACCCCTGCGTCCCTGGGATGAAGCCAACTTGGTCATGGTGAATAATCCTTTTGATGTGTTGTTGAATTCGGTTTGCCATTATTTTGTTAAGGATTTTTGCATCAATGTTCATTAAGGAGATTGGCCTATAATTCTCCTTTTTGGAGGTGTCTTTGCCTGGTTTTGGGATAAGCGTAATACTGGCTTCATAAAATGTGTTCAGCAGTTTTCCTTCCCTTTCTATTTTGTGGAACAGTTTAAGGAGGGTTGGTATCAGTTCTTCTTTAAAGGTCTGATAGAATTCAGCAGAGAATCCATCAGGTCCTGGACTTTTCTTTTTGGGGAGACTCTTGATTGCTGCATCCATTTCTTTAAGATTTTCAAATTTTTTTGAATATAGGTTCTCAAAGTAGTCTCTGATGATTTCCTGGACTTCCATGGTGTTTGTTGTTATGTCCCCTTTAGCATTCCTGATTCTACTAATTTGGGTTTTTTCTCTCCTCATTTTAGTCAGGTTTGCCAGGGATCTGTTGATCTTGTTTATTTTTTGAAAGAACCAACTTTTTGTTTCATTAATTCTTTGTATGGTTTTTTTGGTTTCTATTTCGTTGATTTCAGCTCTTATTTTTATTATTTCTCTCCTTCTATTTGTTTTGGGATTTGCTTGTTCTTGTTTTTCTAGGAGTTTGAGATGTATCATTAGGTCATTGATTTGGGATCTTTCAGTCTTTTTAATATATGCACTCATGGCTATAAACTTTCCTCTCAGGACTGCTTTTGCTGTGTCCCATAGATTCCAGTAGGTTGTGTTTTCATCTTCATTGACTTCCAGAAACGTTTGAATTTCCTCTTTTATTTCATCCTTGACCCATTGTTCATTAAGTAATGAGTTATTCAGTTTCCAGCTGTTTGCATGTTTTTTGTCTTTACTTTTGTTGTTGAGTTCTAGTTTTATTGCATTGTGATCAGATAGTATGCATGGTATAATTTCTATTTTCTTATATTTGCTGAGGCTTGCTTTGTGCCTTAGGATATGATCTATTTTGTAGAAGGTTCCATGGGCTGCTGAGAAGAATGTATATTGTGTAGAAGTTGGATGAATTGTTCTGTAGACATCAAGTAGGCCCACTTGATTTATTGTATATTTTAGATCTTGAATTTCTTTATTGATTTTTTTGTTTGGATGACCTATCTATTGATGATAATGGGGTATTAAAATCTCCCACAACCACTGTGTTGGAGTTAATATATGCTTTTAGGTCTTTCAGGGTATGTTTGATGAAATTGGGTACGTTGACATTGGGTGCATATAGGTTAATAACTATTTCCTTTGGTCTATTTCCCCTTTTATTAGTATGGAATGTCCTTCTTTATCTCATTTGATCAATGTAGGTTTGAAGTCTACTTTGTCAGAGAATAAGTATTGCTACTCCTGCCTGTTTTCGTGGGCCATTGTCTTGGTAAATCTTCCAGCTTTTCATCCTAAGCCTATGCTTATTTCTGTTGGTGAGATGGGTCTCCTGTAAGCAACAAATTGTTGGATCTTCCTTTTTAATCCATTTTGTCAAACGGTGCCTTTTGATGGGTGAATTAAGTCCATTAACATTAAGTGTTAGTACTGATAGGTATGTGGTGATTCCTGTCATTTAGTTGTCTTAGTTGTTTGAAGGTTTGATTGTGTGTGCCTAAGTTGAGGTTACGCTCTACACTCTTGCTTTTTCTTTTCCTGTAGTTTGGTGCTGCCTGTCCTTTCATGGTTTTGTTGGGTTTCACTTTCTGTGTGCAGAATCCCTTGCAGAATCTTTTGTAGTGGTGGCTTTGTGGTCACATATTGTTTTAGTTTCTGCTTATCATGGAAGACTTTTATTGCTCCATCTATTTTGAATGATAGTTTTGCTGGGTAGAGTATTCTGGGGTTGAAGTTATTTTCATTCAATGCCCAGAAGATCTAGCCCCATGCTCTTCTTGCTTTTAATGTTTCTGTTGAGAAGTCTGCTGTGATTTTGAAGGGTTTACCTTTGTTTATGTTATTTGTTTTTTCTCTCTTACAGCCTTCAATATTCTTTCCCTAGTTTCTTAACTTCTTGTTTTAATGATGATATGTCGTGGGGTAGTTCTATTTTGATCTGGTCTGTTTGGTGTTCTGGAGGCCTCTTGCATCTGTATGGGATTATCTTTCTCTAGATTTGGGTAATTTTCTGTTATTATTTTGTTAAATATATTACGCATTCCCTTCGCTTGCACCTCTTCTCCTTCTTCAATGCCCATGATTCTCAAGTTTGGTCTTTTGATGGAGTTGGTGAGTTCTTGCATTTTCTTTTCACAGGTCTTGAGTTGTTTAATTAATAGTTCTTTGGTTTTTCCTTTAATTACCATTTCATCTTTGAGTTGTGAGATTCTGTCTTCTGTTTGTTCTATTCTGCTGGATTGGCCTTCTGTTTTGTTTTGCAATTCTGTTTCATTCTTTTTTCTGAGGTTTTTCATATCCTGGGTCATTTCCTCTTTAATGTTGTCTATTTTTGTCCTGAGTTCATTTATATCTTTATTAATCTTGTTCTCTGTTTCACTTTGTTGTTTATTCAGTGCCTCTATGGTTTCCTTTATTTCTTCTTTTGTTTTTTCAAATACTCTATTTTTGTTGTCTTCGAATTTCTTGAGTGTCTCCTGTACATTTTGGTTGACCATATCCAATATCATCTCTATAAAATTCTCACTGAGTACCTGTAGTATGTCTTCTTTTAAATTATTCTTGTGGGCTTCATTGGGTCCTTTGGTATAGTTTATCTTCATTTTGTTGGAGTCCACATCTGAGTATCTGTTTTCTTCATTTCTCTCTGGTTCCTGTACTCATTTTTTGTGTGGGGAAACTGGTTTCCCTGTTTTTTCTGTCTTCCTATCATTGCCCTTGGTTTTGTTATTGTCCCTGCACTGTGTGCAGTTAGGTATTTTCTGGCTTGTAATAATAGCACTAGTGATATTTAGAATGGAAGGGTGGGAGGAGATGGAAAGTAAAGACGTTAAAAGAAAAGTGAAAAAACAAATAAAGAAGTAGAAAAAAAATAGAACAAAGAAACAAACAAAAAAAGTTTCAAAGATAAAAACAGGGAGAGACAGTGTACTAATCAACTGTAAACTGAAAAGGCATTAGAGTGACAGAGGGAGGATTGAAAATAAAAAATAAAAATAAAAATAGGAATAAAAATATAAAATAAGTAAATGAAAAATATGTACATATAAAAATACAATACATTTAAGAATTAAAAAAATTTAAAAAAACCTCCAAGTTCAAATGCAATAAAGTTTCAGTCTTAATATTTTTGGTGTTCGTTACTCAGCTTCCGATCCTGGAGATGGTGCCTCAGTTGTTGTTCTGTAGTTGTCTCATCAAAGGGGAAACATAAAATGAAAGAAAAAATATATATAAAATAAAATAAAACAAAATAAAAAATAAAAAATAAAAACCTCCAAGTTCTATTGTAATAAGCTGAAAAATCTCAGGGAAATAGATACATTTTATCTACCAAAATTGACCTAAGAGAATTAAAACTACACATCTATAAGAAGCAATGAGACAGAAGCAATAAGAAATAGTCTCACAATAAAAAAAGACTCAAGGACTAGATTGATTTACAGACAAATTGTACCAGACCTTTATAGAACTAATGTCAATGCTATTCAAATTATTCCATGAAAAAGAAAGGGAAGGAATGATACCAAACTTATTCTATGAAGCCAATATTACCATGATACCCAAACTGGATAAAGGCATAACAAAAAAAAAGAAAATTATTGATGAACATAGATCCAAAACTTCTTAATAAAATCCTTACAAATGTAATTCAACAACACATTAAAAAGATCATACAACATGATGAAGTTGGATTCTTTCTAGGGAAGCAAGAATGGCTCAACATATGTAAATCAATAAATACAGCAGGTAAATGAATCAATAGGTATAGAGAAAGCCTTTGACAAAATTCAACATCCTTTCATAATTAAAATCTGAACCAACTAGGAAGAGAAAAATGTATTCCAATGTAATTAAGACTTTCTAGGACAAAGCTATAGCCAACATGCACTAAATGAGGGAAAAACTGAAACCATTTTCTTTAAAATGGTGTCTACTCTTATTCAATACAGTGCTGAAATCCTAGCCAGAGTTATAAGGCAAGAGAAAGAAATACAAGGGATACAAACAGGAAAGGAAGAAATCAAATTATCCCATTTGCAGATGATACTATGAGATACTTACAAGATCCTCAAATTTTTATGAAAAACTTCTTAGATCTGTTGAACACTTTTGGCAAAGTAGCAGGATATGAAATTGACATACAATAATGAACAAAGAAAGAAATCAGGAAAACTAAGCCTCTCACAGTAGCCTCTACAAAAATAAAATGCATAGGAAGAGATTTAACCAAAAGAGCTAAACAACCTCTACGATGAAAACTATAAAACGATGAAGAAAGAAATTGAAGACACAAAAAAATGGAAAGATCTCCCAAGCTCATTGATAGGCAGAATTGATACTGTAAAAATGGGTATACTACCAAAAGCAATCTACAGATTCAATAAAATTCCTATGAAGATGCCAGTGTCATTCTTCTCAGAAATATAAAAATTAATCCTGACATTCACATGGAAGCACCAAAAAAATCCCAAATGGCCAAAATAATCCTGAGCAAAAAAAGCAATGCTGGAGGTATAACAATCCCAGAATTCAAATTATACTATAGAGCCATAGTAACAAAAACAGCATGGTCTTGGCACAAAGAAAACAGACATGAAGGCCAATGGGTCAAAATAGAAGATCTCAAAATAAACCCACACAGCTACAGCCATCTGATTTTTCACAACAGAGTAAAAAATATTCAATGGAGAAAAGACTCTTCAACAAATGATGCTGGAAAAACTAATCATCTACAAGTGGAAAACTGAAACCAGACCCCTATCTTTCAACCTATATCAAAATCACCTCAAAATGGATCAAAGAAGTTAATGTAAGACCTAAAACTTTGAAACTAATACAGGCAAACATAGGGAAAACTCTTGAAGATATAGGCATACATAATCCTTTCCTAGACAGGACTCTAGTCACACAAGATATCAGAGCAAGAATTGATAGATGGGATTGCATGAAATTAAAAAGTTTCTGCACATAAAAGGAAACAATTACCAGTATTAAGAGACAACCCACATAATGGAAGAAAATCTTTGCAAGCTATTCATCAGATAAAGGATTTATATGTAGGATATGTGAAGAACTCAAAAAGTTAAACTGCAAAAAACAACTCAATTAATAAATGGGCTAATGAATTAGACAGACAGTTCTCAAAAGAAGTATAGATGGCCAATAAATACAGGAAGAAATGCTCAAAATCCTTAGCCATAAAGGAAATTGCATATCAAAACTACATGGAGAGTCCATCCCACACCAGTTAGAATGGATATCATCAAGAAAACAACAATAAATACTGGTTTGGGTGCAGGGACAAAGGATCCCTCTTACCCTGTTGGTGAGAATGTGAATTAGTGCAATCTCTGTGAAAATCAGAATGGAGGTTCATAAAAATGCTAAAAATAAACCCCACATTATGACCTGTCATACCATTCTTGAGCATATAACCGAATGAGTGCAAATCAATATGTAAGAGAGACACCTGCATACCCATGTTTATCACAGCCCTACTACAATATACAAGCTGTGGAATCAGCCTTGGTGCCCCAAAACTAGTGAATGGATGAAGAAAACATGTTTATATATAGAATGTATGAGTATTCAGCAATAAAGGTCATTTTCAGGAAAATGGTTGGAACTGGACACCAGTTAATTTTGAGTAAAATCAACCAAGCTCAAAAAAGCCAAATTTCACATATTTTGCTCAACTGTGGAATTTAGGTCTAAAATGTTACTAAAAATAATGAAAATGGGACATGAATGACAAAGAGAGGCTACAGAGGGATAAAATTAGTGGGAGAGGGAGGATGATAAGAAAGGGTGAAGAGATTCAAAATATGTTACATGTATATGTATGAAGATAGCATACTGAACCCTACCAAATTCTTCTAGAAAAGGGGAGAAGAGGTGGGAATGGGGCTAAGGGAATACAATGGAAGGAGTGACCTTGTTTAAAGTATACTGTATGTGCCTCTGAAAATTTCACCATGCACTCTTACTGATTACTAAAAATTAAAAAAAGGTGAAATGTATGCTTTCATTTTCTAGTCCTTTTTTTTCAAGGGACTTCATAAAGGGGATGAAAATGGATACTAAATGTTAGGATCCATAAGCCGCAATCTGACAAGGTCATTGTGGCTTAGCAGGATCCTGGCAAGGTCAGAGACTGCAGGTGCACCATGTCTCTCACTGGGGTTTTGAGGAAACGTGGAGTGGCTTCCTTTGTCTGGAGAAAAGAAACATTAACCTGAAGGTATTTGTTTATGAAAGGTTAGGAGCAGGGCGACCTGTCCCAGGCCCCCAGCTCCAAGTTCCCATTTGTGAAACTAGGAAAGTCCGGGTTTTGTCTATGAAACAGGGAGGTTCGAGTGAGGATGTTGTTTTTCAGGTAGATGGCATTGTATCCCAGGCATAGAAATTCTCCTTGCATTGTATAACTTCCTGCTTTGTACTGCTTATAAGCCTAATGCAAAAGTAAAAAATTTGCCAGTTGGTCATCAACCTCTGGTCCTCTCTGTTTGTGTCTTGACTGTTCATTCCTTTCCTGAGCCCTTTCAGGAAAAGAACCTCTGCGATCCCGGCAACTAAATCCATACTAATGCCAAAGACAGTCTCTTTTGAAGACCTATGAGGGCCTCCTGTTTTGGGAGATGAACAAAAATATTAAGAGACCTCTTTCAAATTTACTCCACATTCATAGGCAACTTTATAAATGGCTAAAGCTATACTTTGTCAGAATCTGATGCAGGTTCTCATGGATGAAAGGCCTTTGGCCATATGTATAAAATTATTTTTTAAATACAACTTTATGTTCTGTATTTAGTACAAAAAGAAATACTACAATCGCGGTTGTTAAGTCCCTGATGGTACTGAATCCAGCTTTACTTTATTGCATTTTGTATTCAAAAATGTGAGTTGGTTGATGATTCTGAAGATAATGTTAATGATGATAATTCAGTGCTTATTGAAAATTAACTAAGTTTCAAGTGTTTCATAGCATCACTTATTTCATCTTCACAGTTACCCAATGGAGTTGTGCTATTATAAATTCAATTTTTCACATGAGGAAATAGATAATTGGGTGGATTGTCAATACAACCAATGTCATAAACCCATCAAAACTTATTTTCCTCTCTTCTCCATTGTAATGAATGAGACCATTATTAGTAAAATTCAGAAATTCAGGCACTATTTATATAATAGACATAATTCTGAGAGCAATTTCAAATTGGCAAGTGTAATGAAACTTGTTAAGTCTAAGAAAGTCATAGAGAGATCTTATTATTTAAGCCACTTATATTTTTTTAGTTCCCATTTCATTCTTTTCAATGGTGAATGTACCTATATGGGGAGTTAGCTAAACACAAAGGTAAAACCAAATGCAGGTGAAAATAGAACCAGAAAATATTGGACCTTATGTTATTTTGTTATATCCAGCAGGTCTCCAGCTTCTGTTAATGTGGATTTTTGTTTTGTTTTGGCAGTTCTGGGGTTTGAACTCAGGGCCTCATACTTGCTAGGCACATGCTCTACCACTTAAGCCACTTCCCCACCAGAACCAGAAAATACCAGATGAGAAATTCCAACTTACTGAAAAATAGCAAAGGACTGCCAGGTAGTCACAGTTAGTAGAAACTGAGTAAGTTGATTAGTAGCATGAAGAAGATATTATGGAGATCTCAAGAAGAGGAATGTTAGCAATTTTTTTATGAACATGTAAAAATAAGACCTTTGCAGGAAGCTCCCATTTGCACTTGGAGCATGCTTTCAAAGCTTTGTAAGATAAAGTTTAAACATTTGATGGTGTTGCAAGCACCCATTAATTCCTGTGACTAGTGTTCATATCCTGTGAAAACTTCTCTGCCTTGGGTGTCAGTGGGCCCTTTGACTTCCATCTAAATGACAGACAATGGCAAAGGTAAAAGGATTTTTCAGATGTGACTAAAAGTTCAAATACATTTATTTTGAGATAATAAAAACACATAGGTAGCCTGGATTTCTCCTGGCCTCCATAAAGGAAACAGCCATGTTGAGGAGACTCTCATTGGTGAATAATTACATGAGGTGTCTAGGACCCAAGTGTGGCCTCTAGTGAACAAAAATTTGGGATTCTCAGGCCTATAGTCACAAAGGAGTTAGTTATGTCAACAACCTGAATGAGCTTGAAAGCAGACTTTTTCCCAGATGAATATCTAGATACCAATTCAGGCTCTTCAACACCTTGATCACAATCAAGGTGAAACCCTGAGCAAAGGGCTCATGACCCATGGAAACTCTGAGATAATAACTGTGTTATTTTAAGCTGTTAACTTTGTGGTAACTTGTTATATAGCATAGAAAACTAATATGTATGTCATATTTGAGCAAAGGTAAGGCCTTTTACTTGGACAATTGTTCCTATCTGCTTTGCAACATCTCCATGTTGCTTTCCCCAGAACATTCATTTTTAAAAATGCAAATTTGTCATCCCCTTTAATTAAAGCTCATTTAGATTCTATACTAACTTCTGGAAAAAAAGAGAATCCTCAATATTGGTCTGCATGGTCTGTCCTTTTCACTTTGTTTCTCTTTGCTCTCTGTGATCTAGTTAGACTGGCATTATTTAGGTTCTCAAATCCTCTCTGTTTTCTTCTACCATAAGGCCTTTCTACTTGCTAATCTTTCTGCCTGAAACATTTTCCTTATCTGTTACCTCACTTAATTATCATTCATTCTTTCCATCCTTCCTTCAAATCTCATTGCCACAGTCATTTCTTTAGGAAACAATTACTCTGTTTTTCCTAATTAGGCCACTCTCCGCTTTCATACCTCTCATAGAACCATGTATGCTTCTTCATCACTATTAATACAACCATGATTTCACATTTATTACCATGCTTATTATTTTTAATATCCCCATGAGGGCAGGCAAACTCTTTTTGCTTTGGCTTGACCTTTTACTCCTGTATCCTTAGCACCTAATGCATTGTCCTGCAAAGATTCATAAAATTTCAAATGATTATAATAATAAGTAATATTCATTGAGCATTATATTAATCTTATGCCGATTTATGAAGGAGGGACTATTAATATTTTAAGACTAGTAACTGAAGCAAAAAGAGCATAAATCAATTTTTCCAAGGTCATGAAGTTAGTAAGTATTGAAGTTGAAATATGAACCTGGGCAAGTCAAGGTCACAGAATTAGTTCAATACCTTAAATGATCCTTTACCAGTGCTGTATGCTTCTTCCTAGGGCAGGTGCTCTGTGAATACACATTGAATAGAAATGATTCTGTGGTCCGAGAGGGAATTTGTTGTCTGCTCACTTGTATAGTAGCTTGATGAGCACAGCAACCTGTGGCATGTGGAGGAATTATCATACCATGGACTGGAAAAGTTACATACACATATATAAAACATATATATACATGTACATACATGATTTACATCAGCATATTTAATATATATTTACTATAAATATACATGTGTTTTCAATAAGTATAAATGATGGGGATTCCCTCAGTGGCCCTAGAAATCCCCTCTTTAGTCTACAGAATATTATACATATGTTTTTTTCTAGGACCAATGATGTTATTTCCATTATTTTTATAGTCTTAAACAACTTTTTTCCAAATAATTTTTCTGCTATATTCCAAAGAAGATTGCTATTTCTTTCATTGCCACTTCAGAGACTGAAACTTGAGTACCTCATGAACACTGGTGCATCTGGCTAAAAAAATTGCCTTGTATTTCAGGACACTATAATGCTTACTGATCTGTTATCTTTTGAAAAAGGTAATAGAGTTTTTATAGTCATAAATTGGCTGTTTCATCATTTTTTGCATTTTTTATTAAACCTGGAAAGATCACCTGTTACCAAAATCCAAATGGAAAGGGTGTATAAATATTTTAGTCAAGGTATCACAGTTTATGGAAACTAGAATAAATGCTTATACCTTTTAGTGTCACTTTTAGTGGCAGGTCATCTGCTGAAATTCCCAAAGTTCAGCTGATACAGAATATCTAGAGATACTGGGCATAATTTTTACACCTACGTTGCAGAACACTCCATTTTACAGTATGACAAAGGCCAATGTCTGCAAGGGAACTCAGGGCTCCCTATGTAACTGTGGACACTTTCTCTTGAGAGTCTGAATGTCAAAACTGCATCAGAATTCCCTGCATCCTTTATGTTTTTCTTTTGCTTGAACAAAGAAATGGGAAAGTTCTAGGGACAAACTTGTAGCACCTTTATCATAGATGATGTAATGTATTCATCCCATCTTCAGAAATGAAATAATCTATCAGAAATTATTAGTTGATTTGCTGAAAGCTAATTTTTTTCTCTAGGGTCACTTATTGTTATACAGGGCAAAGGGGAAATGCATACAGCTATTCCACTGAATACCACAGCTTCAGAGTCGTTTCAGTGTTTCTCTGAATGGTCTTACACCAATTATGACTGGAGCCAAGCTTAATATCAATTTGAGGGCATAATAAAAATAAATTAAGTGTATTATCCAAAGATATGCTTACTAATTCATTTGTTTGAAGGAAAGTGATAACTATTAGCATAACTTTATTGTTTTTTATTGTAACGGAGATTAAATTCAGGGCTTTACATTTACTAATCAGGTGCTCTTTACTTAAGCTATGTCACCAGCACTTTTGATTTTAGTTTGTTTTTTGGATAGAGTTTCACACTTTTGCCCAGCCTAGTCCTCAACTGTGATTCTTCTACCTCTGCCTCCCAAGTAGCTGGGATTAATAGTATGTACCACCACACCCAACTTGCTTAACTCATTCTGAGTGAAATTAACTTTTATTATTTTCAAAATTCAGAACTTAACCTTTCATTTACTACTAACCAGATGCAAATTATTCTTACTTCCAAGGCAATGCTCTTGAATGCAGTATTGCACTAGCCATTCAATGCATGATGTCACTTAACACCCATGAAATTATGTAAAAAAATATCATTTTCATTTTGAGGATGAGAGTATTGAGGAAATGATACATCATCATTTATAAAGTTGTATTGAGATTTTTGGGTTTTGCAATCTTTCATGTGGTAGTCCTGCTTTTAAGCATGAACCCCACAAAATAAAGCTCGCAGGTACAGCTACAGAAAGGGCTGCAAGTAGGACTTTATTGGTACAAAGCTCTGTGCTAGCTAGCTGGGGTGCAGTAGGTAAAGCTCATGATGCACCGTTCTCTCCTAAATACCTACATATTTGGAAAAAGCAATATGAAGTGAAAATTCAGGTAAGTCCTTGAACTTCCTGTGCATTATAGAATGAGCAAATGCTTAGTGCACAAATAGGATGTAATAATGGCTCAAGTTACAAGGCAATTCTCATCAGGAAATACTGAGAGTAGCTTAAACTTTCTAAAAATTATATGTTCTATTGACAGAATACTGTAATATTGATTTATGGAAATGTATGGGCTTCATCCATTCTTTTTAGTAGTTAGTGATCCATTTAAGCTTTAGCCATGTGAACTTCAAATTAGGGACATCCACTTATGCTGCAAATATTTATAGAGTTACTGTTTTTATTTTAATAATACATTCTCATGTTAGTCTGTTTTACTTAATAATCTGGATCAGGAGTTTTTAGTCTCAGTGCTGTGAACATGTTGGACTAGATAGTCCTTTGTCTTGTGTATCATAAGAGGTTTATCAGCATCTCTGGTCTCTACACATTAGATGACCTCCCTCTCAGTCATGATAATCAAAAATGTCTCCAAATATTTTAAAATTTCTGGGATAGAGGGGAAAAATGTATCATTTGGAACCCACTGGTCTAGATGTTTCCTCTTTCTTATCATTGCAATCTAACTGAGTGAAAAATAAGGGAGTTGATATTAAAAATAAAATTTTAATAGTATTCAGGACTGGTTCAAATTTGTCTAGAGGTCAGCATTTGGATAATTTTAAGAATCAGGATGGGAATTGTTCTGGAGCAATGGTTTGGGAAAAAAGCTGATTTGAAGAGGGGATGATGTGAGTGACAAGGCAATTAGCACCTGGTTTCTCAGGTTTCCAGTTTTAGTGAGAAGTCTTCAGAAGATCTCCCACTTGATCCTTCCTTTTCAGTCAGTGACTAGAGATTTTTTAGAAATAGTTCAAATATCCAAGGATCAGTTAATTTTTTCTACTCCTCTGCTCTTTGCTCCTGTTCCTTGATCTTTTCTATCAATAAGGAGAGCATCTATTATGTGGCTAAATTTAATGTATTTAAATTACAGGACTATATATGTTCTTTATCACCCCAGAGATGAAAAGGTACTGCTTTCTCATGAATTTTTAATTGTGACCATTCCCACATTTGGATTATTCTTCCTTTTTCTTTGCATTTTTTAACTTTCCATCTCTTACTTCTATAATTAGCTAGGACAAACTCCTCTGACTCTCCATTTCCAACCTTCTCTGTCCACCTTTCTAGCTCTTGAAAAGCCTAATGCATCAAGTCTAGGAGCAATGGTGAAGGAAGTTTAGGGAGAGCCTTAGTTATTTCTAGATTACTTTTTCCAGATTTCTTTGTAATGACAAAGTAGTAATATTTGAAGGGTCAGAACGTCTAGGGAAAGATGTCATCAAGGGTGCTTTGGTAATGGTGTTAGTCCACATGTTAGTTTAGTTCATAAGGGTAGTATTTAAAGAGCCTGATTTTAGATTTCTAAAATAACATCCAGGCCTTATCTCCCTACTTCCATACCTAATTGAATCTTAAGAAAGAAGTGAAATAACTGTGCTATAATAAGCAAGGTTCACATTTTAACTATGGGTTTCACATTTTTAATAAGATTAAAGTCAATGGTTTCATTCAGGCATAGGTTGCAGGATATTCTTACTTTAGAGGTGACAAATTTCTTTTGATTTATGGATCTGGAAAATTATAGAAAAGGCATAAGTTTTACTATTGCTTTTTCCTAACTCATTGAGTTACACACCCTGTAGAAATGAGGGCTTGGTGCATGAAGAGGTATTTGATTTCTTGATATATTGACTGTGAAACCATGGACTGAATTTTCAATATCATTATCAAAAGCACATTCTATTAGGAATTGATTAAACTGGTGTATTGTTTTTAAACTTGAGCTTATTTCAGAATGTTACTAGATATGAGAAATCCGTGATAAATGTTTTACAAAAGGACCTTAAATAGATATATCTGTCATGGATTAGAAACTAGAAAAAAATAATTTGTTTTTACTCTATTATATGGGTCTTATTTAGTGAGATTGAGTTTATTTTTTAAAGTTATGTAGATCTCTTTCTTTATCATAATAAACAGAAAAATATAGTGGTTAGTTCTCACAAATTTATTTTGAAAAGTCATACATAGTTTTAAAAATTCAATTTATTTCTATCAATTGTACATGGACATTTTAAACTGGTAAATTATTTTTACCAGTTTAGAAATAGGTTGAAGAAGTTACAAAGCATTTTCATGAGAAATATAGCTTGTGGAGACATATATTAATTTGACAGAAAGAAATTATGAGGGTCTTTCAGGGGTTGGAAAGGGTTCTGAGTGATTGGAGGTCCTTTGTAGGAGAAAGTGGGTGGATGTTATCAATGCATGAAATATGCATGTATGGAAATATCATAGTGAAGCCCATTCATTTGTTTAATTAAAATGTTTTGAGAAAAAAATGTAGAAGGCTGTGATATGACTCAGTGATAGAGTGCTTGCTCAGCATGTGTGAGGCTGGGGATTCAATCCCTAGCACTGAAAAACAAAACAAAACAAAAACAAGAAAATATGTAAAATAGGTGAAAAGAAAACATGTAAATAAAAAGGTTTTCAAAAATGTAATATTCTCAGGGTTACATGTAAATAGGCACTACATAAAGGAGGGTTTCTACAAACATGATGTAACAAGAATGATTAGAACTTCGAATATGAAAAAGGTAGACAGAGAACTTGTCACTTAGAAGGCAAATAGGCATAAGTTTGTATTTTCATTGTTATTCTAAGGAGAGGAGGAATACTCTATTAAGAAGAGTGCCTTAAACAGGCCCATAACTTTGCTACATCACATTCTATGCTCTTGTTTTTCTTTAAGTTTTCTGAGAACTAGCTGCTTCAGGCAAAGTGTGGTGTAATATGCAAGAATTTTCAGAGAATGTTATTTGTCTGACATTCTATTTTAAATTGATATACTCATTTGAAGCAGGTGTAATGACAATAATTGGTGGAAATAACAAATTTCAAAATCCAAAGGCTTGTTTCTGCTTTCTTTCATGGTGCAGATTTGCCCTGGGGAGAGCATGCAATCTACTTGCAGCTTGCTTCATCCAGAAAGCAAAGTGGTCTGCAGATTCTTAAGTTCCATTCAAATAATCTGAAAATGAGATCACAGGAAATGTATTGGTGAGTAAACGGCTCATCAGTTGAAATTTATGAGCTAGTATACAATTGCCCTATACATAAATCTTTCCAAGGATCACCTTTAGCTTGAAAAATAAACATTTATCCTTTTAGAAGTCAATGAAATATTTAAAGACTTCTGTTTCCTAGACAAATGATTCAAGTCTGTAACAAGTCTGCCTTAAGTATTCTTAAAAATAAAAAAGAAGCTAATGTTTTACCTTCTTTAATGATCTTTCCTGCAACAGAAACCAAATTCCTTTTCAACTTGTAGTCGAGCAGGAAGCTAAAACATAAAAAACATACAGAATTAAGTCTTCTCTATTTTAAGGCTACACAAGGACATATGACAAAGTCATAGTTGCCTTTTATAGTCACAGGAAAAATATCTTTGTGAGGAGATTGGCAAGACACTCCCCCATCTTAAAAGGAAACAGAATCATTATAAAGTCCAACTACATTGAAACTCTTGAAAACAAATTTTATTTTATTGATTGATTGTCTTTCTGAGTGTGGGTCTTGCTATGTAACCCAGGCTGACCATGAATTTATGATTCTCCTACCTCAGCCTCCCCAGTGCTGGGATTATAAATGTGCGACACCATGCCTGACTCAAAGTTTATTTTAATTTTGAGGGAGAATAGACTAAATGTTGGAATTTGTACTTGTTTCCTATTATACAAAATCTGTTTGTAAAAAAAAGCCTGCGTATTCCTTCAACTTTTGTTCTTTGACAAAGATATTTTCAGAAATCATGGGGTTAGGTGCAACCCACAAACGGGTTTAATGAGTCTATAGTAGAAAGCTCTATAATTCACAGTGGGTCATAGAATGATCCAGAAACAAAAACACTTCAAGCATTTCTTAAGAGCAAATTACTTTTATGATGAATTTATGATTTATCTGAAATAAGAGAACTGAAAGATTTAGCAAAATTTTGCAAACTAAATTTGTTTTACTGTGGAGCTTATCAAGGACTTTTAATTCTGGCTTTAAGCAAGAAACCCAGGGACCACACGATTTTGGTAATAGTGCAAATTTCCTACATTACATATGCAGATAGTTAGAAAATCATGGTGAAAAACTGTTGTCATGTCAGGACACTTTCAGTGTTTTCTTGAATTTGTCTTGGTTTGCAATTTCTGCTGTCTTTGCTTAGTGTTATTTTTATCTTTTTGTTATGATTTCTTTTTGGTTAAGTCTACAAAGTGAAATGATGCATCATATTTGCATCAATATTTTGGGTTATATTTTCCTATAAATAGACTTAAAGGCTGCATTCTGATTCCAATAGAGTTATCACGTTCTTATTGTTACAACCCATGTTCTAATAATTCCTCTAAAATTGATTTGTCTATACATGTTGAATTCAGCCACATTTTTTTCTTTGAACCCTTTCTTATTTCTTCACATAATTTCCTTAAATTACTACTCATGGATTTTGTACACAAATGCTCATTTAACCTATTTGGTTCATATTTGTTTCAAAGCACAGACAGGATAGATAGAAGATTCTCATGATTTCTCTCAAAAGAGAAATTCTTTCTTTGCATTCATAAAAATTAAAATAAGCACTACCTACCTCATTGCTGAAGGGAATGCTATATAACATATTTTCATTGTGGGTAATGTTACCTAGAAATACAAACTCTATTACTTTCTCTTCAATCATTCACACATAGAAGGATTCATTGATTTAGCACTATAAAAGTGATGCATATAAAGAGTAGAATATGGGTAAAGAGAAAAATTACAAAACAGCTAAAAAGGACATACTGAAAAAGTACCCTTGGTGAGTGTGCCATGAATTTCTCCTACTCATATGGGTTGACTTGGATAGGATGCTGAGAGTCACTCCAGTTAGAAACAGCCTTTGCAACCCCTTTGCAGCATCCTTGATAAAACTTTTCTCATTTCAGGATTTGCCAAGACTGGCCTCTTGCAAAGCACACTTCTCCTGCCTTACTACAGGTTTCCCATGTCTAGCACAGCGGCACAGTGTGGTTCTATTTCTTCTCCATCCTACAGACATGCTTTGGTCTAGGATGTAGACAGTTGCTTCTGGATTATTCAACAACACTGGCTGGCCTTTAGCTCCATTTTCTCCCAATATAGGGCATACATTCCTTTGCTATCACATTTAAGTGAATTACTCTCTCAAAATTCTTTTGCTCTATCCATAACTTTCATGTATAATCATCAGCCTTCACTTCCATAAATCATTATCAGTCTTTATAGCACATCCCCAAGTACAGTTTTTACCTACATTTTACATATAAGAAAACAAGCCTAGACAGCATAAATAACATGCCAAAGGTCACAGGCAGTAAGCTATAAACAACCAGGTCAATCAGAATAAAGACACACACTTCTTTCACTCTATTGCAGTGCCTGTAGCACTGTTATGCTAGAGTCATCTTATGCTTTTTTTTTGCATGTCAGGCAGTTTTGCACATAAATACAAAATCTATGTGAATTTTTATACTAATCTACCTAATCTTACTGGGTTTACAATAATATTGAATTGATTTATACGCATTTTGTTTCAGTCTTAAATACTTATTTAATACTGCATGCATACTTACCACTTGGATGATGCACAATGGTGAGTTTATCTAGAAGATTAAAAAAAAGCATAGTCTACTGAGTTTTGCTCAATATTTACCGTAAGTTCTCTTCTTTTTATTTTTTGAGTACCTTGTATCTTTGAAATTGCACAGTCTAATGTAAAAATATTAACTCTAAATTAATCTGCCTCTGACCACTAAGTGTGCAATCATGTCTTTTATTTTGTCTTTTCCAACACTTATCCCAAAGTATTATGATTTTAGGTATGTTTGACAATGAATAAAAGACTGCTACTCTGCACTGATATTTCTTTAGTCTGAGTTATTCCATTCTTTTGTGAAAGCAATATTATTCAGAAATAATTACACACAGTAAAATTTAAACATTTCTAAGTATGTAAGTTGATGACTTTTGACAAATCTATATAGCCACGTACCCACTAATCCAATAGGATAGAGAACATTTCCTTTCCCCAGAGTATTCCTTTCTAGCCCTAATGTCAGTCCTCATCAAAACATTCCTAATGAAAAAAACACCCCTCATCTGATATTGACCTCTAGAGTTTAGTGTTGTTTAGATTAGTCTAATGTAAAAATTCAGATAGATGGAATCTTAGTGCATGTAGTCCTTTGTGTCTGGTGTCTTTCACTTAGTATAGTAAGAGTATTACTGTTTATTGCTTGAGGAATAGTATAAATATACTACAATATAGTTAACTATTTTCCTGTTGGGCATTTGATTGTTTCCAGTTTGGTTATTATGAATGAAACTGCTGTTAGGTTTTATGATAAGTCTCTGAGTGGACATATGCCAGGCCTATATTGACTAGACCATGAATTAAGACAGGTTTGTCTTTTGCAAAGTCTTCTATAATTTTATATTTCCATCAGCAATGTAGGCAATGCATGTCCAGTTCCACATCTTAAGCAACACTTAGGTCTGACAGTCTTTAAAATCAGTTCCTTATAGTTGTTTCTTGGTACCTTATTGTAGCTTAATTTTCATTTTACTGATGTTAAGCATATGATTACTGGCCATTTTCTTTTGTAACCTAAGACCTGGATGCCAGGTGTGTTTACAGGGTTCTCACTGCTTTTAGGTCCTCTCAGAAAATAAGAGTTAAAGAAATATGTATATGCACATTGTATTTGTATACTTGCCTGTATTCTATACACTAGCAGTTACAATTCATTACAATTTTACCTACAAATCTAGTGCAGCACCACAAGATTCATTCTAGTCATCCTTTTCCCCTTAGCTATAACTCCTTTATCTGACAATAAGGAACCTAGTTCTCATTATCTATAGTACATTTATTTGTTAGCCTAATCCTAGAATATCCATAAAGTAGTTCTGAAATTGCTAAAATACATCCTTATGGAGAACTAAACCCTACTAAATAAAGTATGCTTTTATCTACTGTTCTTTTTTATTTTTAGCCTGAGAATGCTTCATTTTCTAAATGTATTAATATCCTTTTTTTGTTTATACCCCTTCATTTTAAATATGTTATTTATTTGTAACTCCACTCAGTTAACTTATTCCTTATGATGTCTCATTTGATCCATGGGTTATTTTGAAATGTTTATTTTATTGATTGGTTGATTGATTGATTGCAATACTGAGGTTTCAACTCAGAGCCTCACACTTGCTAGGCAGGTTCTCTACCACATGAATCATATGCTCAGCCATTTTTTGATTAGTTGGTTTTTAGGTAGGGCCTTGTACTTTTTACCTGTGGCCAGACTAAGACTGTAGTCCTCTTGTCTATGCCTCTGTGTAACTGGAAATACAGGCATCTCTCATCATGAATAGCTTATTTGTTGAGATAGGGTCTTGCTAACTCTTTTCTTGGCTGGCCTTGAATTATCCTCCTCTGGAATAACCGTGATTGTAGACATGTGCCACCATGCCAAACCCTGAAATATGCTTAATTACTAAATATTTTGGGAGATTTTCTGGGTATCTAATTCTTTATTTTCTAAATCATTTTTGCTGTGGTAAGGGAATATGATTTCTCCGAATATTTTCAGGGAACATACTCAAAAGGTTTAAATCTTTTAAATTTTATTGAAACTTTTTTGATGGTCCAGGATGTCTTCAATTTTGGTGCACTTTCTATGAACACCTTAAAAAAATGTACTCTGAATTTTTTTTTGACTGTACTGAGGATTGAACTTGGCTCCTTGCACTTGCCAGGCAAGCTCTCTACCACTTGATCCATGTTCCAATCCTTTTGCTTTTAGTTCATTTCTCAGATAGGGTCTCACACTTTTGCCTAAGGCTAGTCTTGAACCATGATCCTTCTATGTCTGTATCCTGAGTAGCTGGGATTACATGCCACCATCCCTGACTCTGAATTTTTTTTGATGCATTGTTCTATAAATGTAAGTTGGTTTGAGTTAGTTGATAGTGTAGTTCACATCTTATGCATCTTTACTTATTTTTTGTCTATACGTTCTATGAAATTACTAAAAAAAGTAAAAAAATCTGAATACATCAGATTTTGCTTCATGAACTTTGATAAAAGTCATAAATGTATATGTAGTATAAAGTACACAGACATTTAGGATTGTTATATCTTCCTAGTAAATTTCTCTTTTATTACTGTGTAATACCCTCTGTTATCACTTGTAATACTCCTAGTTATGTCTTCTATTAATATGACCAGGCCAGCTTTTTTAGGCTTCCTGTGTGCACAGCAGATCCTTCACCTTCCCTTACTATCAAATTATGTCTTATACTTAAAATGTATGCTGTTTAGACTAGAAAAACTTAGTCATTGCTTTTAAAATCTAGTTTTAAAACACATGCCTTTCAAATGAAGCATTTAATTCATTTATATTTAATGTAATTATTGACATGGCTCAGTTTAACAATATCATTTTTGCTTATCCATTTTGCTTATGTTCCAATTTTGCTACTTTCCTGGCTTGCCTTTTGGCTAATCAAATTTAATTTTCTTGAATGATTTCCTAGGGACACTTCTTTTTAGTTATTTTTAATGGTTACTTTGTGACTAAAATATGCAACTTTAATTTTTCAAAGTCTGTTTTGAGATGATAAAGTACTCCTTTATCCTTCATGCCTGACACTTGACTTTTCATACTTTCTATTTAACCCTCTCTTCTTCTTATATTATAACTGATATCAGAAGAATCTTTTAACTAATTTTTCATATGCTACACCTTGTGCTTTGTCTGATGCTTTGAAACACATAATTCAGCTTACCTGCACTTCTGCTCTTTGTGTGATTGTTTTAATATCTTTTCCTTTCTTCTTTACATGTTTCAATGTCCAACTTAAGTGTTACTATTGTTTTTGCTTTAAATAATGGTGTTGGAAATAATTTACAAAAAGAAAGAAAACACACACATGCACAGGAAATTAATGTGAGTTAACTCCCTGTATAGCTATCCTTATCTCAACCAGCAAAAACACTTGTTCCTTCCTATTATTGCTTATACTCTCACTTCAACAAAATTAGAGATTAGAGCAAAATAGTTTCTGCCAAGTATTGAGGGGGTGGGGGGAGAGGGAGGGGGCGGAGTGGGTGGTAAGGGAGGGGATAGGGGCAGGGGGGAGAAATGACACAATAAACAAATAAAAAAAAAAGAAAGAAAACATAATATTTTATAGCTATCTACTTTACATAATTATCAGTATTCTTTTCCCCTGAATGTGGATCTGAGTTTCTTCATGGTAAAACCACTTTCTACCTGTATGACATTCTTTAACCTTTATCATGTTGTAATTTTGCTATTAATTTTCTAATTTCAATTATCTAAAAATATATTTCACCAAAATTTTCTAGGATATTTTCTCTAGATACAAAATTACAAGTTGTCATTTTTTTCCATTTAGATCTTTGAAGATACTATTGCATAGGATTTAGCCTTTTGTTACTTTTGATAAAAAAATTAGTGAATATTCTTATAATTTTTCTCTGTTTTTATTTTTTGACTGTGCTGGGTTTAAACTCAGGGTTCCAAGCTTGCTAGGCAAGGTACTCTACCTCTTGAGCCACACCTTTAGGCTCTTGTCTCTTTCTTGTATAAGTAATGTGTCTTTTTTCTCTGGATATTTCCAAGAAATTTCTCTTTACCTTGACTTGAAGTTTTTGATGTTAAGTTACCTCAAGGAGAAGAGGCAAAACTTTGACCCCTCCACACCTCCAGCCTGCGCAGAAAATCTCCACTTCACATTGAACAGAAAAACCAGGAGGGCCCATGGGCTGCCAGTCGCCTGTGCCCAGATGGCTTAGAAGAAATGGACAAGCTTACAGTTGATTAGTACACTGTCTCTTCCTGTTTATATCTTTGAAACTTTTTTTTGTTGGTTTCTTTGTTTTGTTTTTTTTCTACTTGATTATTTGTTTTTCCCTTTCCTTTAACTTCTTTGTTTTCCCTCCCATCTCACCCTTCCGTTCTAAATATCACTAGTGCTACTATTACAAGCCAGAAATACTGAATTGCACAAAGTACAGAGACAATGACAACATCAAGGGCAATGATGGGAAGACAGAAAAAACAGGGAAACCAGTTTCCCCATAGAAAAAAATTAATACAGGAACCAGAGGGAAATGAAGAAAACAAATACTCAGATCCAGACTCCAACAAAATGAAGATAAACTATGCCAAAGAACCCAATGAAGCCCACAAGAATAATTTAAAAGAAGACATACTACAGGTACTCAATGAGAATTTTATAGAGATAATACTGGATATGGTCAACCAAAATGTACAGGAGACACTCAAGAAATTCCAAGATAACAAAAATAGAGAATCTGAAAAAGCAAAAGAAGAAAGAAAGGAAACCATAGAAGCAATGAATAAACACCAAAATGAAACAGAGAGCACGATTAATAAACAGATCAATGAACTCAGGACAAAAATACACAACATTAAAGACGAAACGACCCAGGATATGGAAAACCTCAGAAAAAAGAACGAAACAGAATTGCAAAACAAAACAGAAGGCCAATCCAGCAGAATAGAATAAACAAAAGACAGAATCTCAGAACTCAAAGATGAAATGGTAATTAAAGGAAAAACAGAAGAACTATTAACTAAACAACTCAAGACCTGTGAAAAGAAAATGCAAGAACTCACCGACTCCATCAAAAGACCAAACTTGAGAATCATGGGCATTGAAAAAGGAGAAGAGGTACAAGCAAAAGGAATGCACAATATATACAACAAAATAATAACAGAAAATTTCCCAAATCTAGAGAAAGATATTCCCATACAGTTCCAAGAGGCCTCCAGGACACCAAAAAGACTACATCAAAATAGAACTACCCCACGACATACCATCATTAAAACAACAAGTACAGAAACTAGGGAAAGAATATTGAAGGCTGTAAGAGAGAAAAAACAAATAACATACAAAGGTAAACCCATCAAAATCACAGCAGACTTCTCAACAGAAACATTAAAAGCAAGAAGAGCATGGGGCAATATCTTCCGGGCACTGAATGAAAATAACTTCAACCCCAGGATACTCTACCCAGCAAAACTATCATTCAAAACAGATGGACCAATAAAAGTCTTCCATGATAAGCAGAAACTAAAACAATATGTACCCACAAAGCCACCACTACAAAAGATTCTTCAAGGGATTCTGCACACAGAAAGTGAAACCCAACATAACCATGAAAGTGAAGGCAGAACCAAACTACAGGAAAAGAAAAAGCAAGAAAGTAGAGCGTAACCTCAACTTAGGCACACACAATCAAACCTTCAAACAACTAAGACAACTAAATGACCGGAATCACCACATACCTATTAGTACAAACACGAATGTTAATGGACTTAATTCACCCATCAAAAGGCACCGTTTGATGAAATGGATTAAAAAGGAAGATCCAACAATTTGTTGATTGCAGGAGACCCATCTCACTGACAGAAATAAGCATAGGCTTAGGATGAAAGGCTGGAAGAAGATTTACCAAGACAATGGCCCCCGAAAACAGGCAGGAGTAGCAATACTTATCTCTGACAAAGTAGACTTCAAACCTTCATTGATCAAATGAGATAAAGAAGGACATTCCATACTAATAAAAGGGGAAATAGACCAAAAGGAAATAATAATTATCAACCTATATGCACCCAATGTCAATGCACCAATTTCATCAAACATACCCTGAAAGACCTAAAAGCATATATTAACTCCAACACAGTGGTTGTGGGAGACTTTAACACTCCATTATCATTAATAGATAGGTCATCCAAACAAAAAATCAATAAAGAAATCCAAGATCTAAAATATACAATAGATCAAATGGGCCTATTGTAGACATTATGTCTACAGAACATTTCATCCAACTTCTACACAATATACATTCTTCTTAGCAGTCCATGGAACTTTCTCCAAAGTAGATCATATCCTAGGGCACAAAGCAAGCCTCAGCAAATATAAGAAAGTAGAAATTATACCATGCATACTATCTGATCCCAATGCAATAAAACTAGAACTCAACAACAAAAGTAAAGACAAAAAACATGCAAACAGCCTGAAACTAAATAACTCATTACTTAACGAGCAATGGGTCATTGATGAAATAAAAGAGGTAATTAAAAAGTTCCTGGAAGTCAATGAAAATGAAAACACAACCTACCAGAACCTATGGGACACAGCAAAGGCAGTCCTGAGAAGAAAGTTTATAGCCATGAGTGCATATATTAAAAAGACTGAAAGATCCCAAATCAATGACCTAATGATACATCTTAAACTCCTAGAAAATAAGAAGAGCAAATCCCAAAACAAATAGAAGGAGAGAAATAAAAATAAGAGCTGAAATCAACAAAATAGAAACCAAAAAAACCATACAAAGAATTAATGAAACAAAAAGTTGGTTCTTTGAAAAAATAAACAAGATCGATAGACCCCTGGCAAACCTGACTAAAATGAGGAGAGAAAAAACCCAAATTAGTGGAATCAGGAATGCTAAAGGGGAGATAACAACAAACACCATGGAAGTCCAGGAAATCATCAGAGACTACTTTGAGAAACTATTTTCAAATAAATTCAAAAATCTTAAAGAAATGGACAGATTTCTAGACACATATGATCATCCAAAACTGAACCAAGAGGAATTTAATCACCTGAATAGATCTATAACACAAAATGAAATTGAAGCAGCAATCAAGAGTCTTCCCAAAAAGAAAAGTCCAGGACCTGATGGATTCTCTGCTGAATTCTATCAGACCTTTAAAGAAGAACTGATACCAACCCTCCTTAAACTGTTTCACAAAATAGAAAGGGAAGGAAAACTGCCGAACACATTTTATGAAGCCAGTATTACACTTATCCCCAAACCAGGCAAGGACACCTCCAAAAAGGAGAACTATAGGCCAATCTCCTTAATGAACATTGATGCAAAAATCCTCGACAAAATAATGGCAAACCGAATTCAGCAACACATCAAAAGGATTATTCACCACGACTAAGTTGTCTTCATTCCAGGAATGCAGGGGTGGTTCAACATACGAAAATCAATAAATGTAATAAACCACATTAACAGAAGCAAAGACAAAAACCACTTGATCATCTCAATAGATACAGAAAAAGCCTTTGATAAGATCCAACATCATTTCATGATAAAAGCTCTAAGAAAACTAGGAATAGAAGGAAAGTACCTCAACATTATAAAAGGTATATATGACAAACCTACAGCCAGCATTATACTTAATGGAGAAAAACTGAAACCATTCCCTCTAAAATCAGGAACCAGACAAGGATGCCCACTATCTCCACTCCTATTCAACATAGTACTGGAATTCCTAGCCAGAGCAATTAGGCAAGAAGAAGGAATAAAAGGAATACAAATAGATAAAGGATGTCAAAATATCCCTATTTGCAGATGATATGATCCTATACCTTGAAGACCCAAAAAACTCTACTCAAAAGCTTCTAGACACCATTAATAGCTATAGAAATGTAACAGGATATAAAATCAACATAGAAAAATCATTAGCATTTCTATACATTAACAATGAGCAAACTGAAAAAGAATGTATGAAAACAATTCCATTTACAATAGCCTCAAAAAAAAAAAATCAAATACCTAGGTGTAAACCTAACAAAAGATGTGAAAGACCTCTACAAGGAAAACTATACACTCTGAAGAAAGAGATTGAGGAAGACTATAGAAAGTGGAGAGATCTCCCATGCTCATGGATTGGTAGAATCAACATAGTAAAAATGTCGATACTCCCAAAAGTAATCTACATGTTTAATGCAATTCCCATCAAAATTCCAATGACATTCATTAAAGAGATTGAAAAATCTACCGTTAAATTTATATGGAAACACAAGAGGCCACGAATAGCCAAGGCAATACTCAGTCAAAAGAACAATGCAGGAGGTATCACAATACCTGACTTCAAACTATATTAAAAAGAAATAACAATTAAAACAGCATGGTACTGGCACAAAAACAGACATGAAGACCAGTGGAACAGAATAGAGGACCCAGATATGAAGCCAGACAACTATAACCAACTTGTCTTTGACAAAGTCGCTAAAAACACACAATGGAGAAAAAGCAGCCTCTTCAACAAAAACTGCTGGGAAAACTGGTTAGCAGTCTGCAAAAAACTGAAACTAGATCAACTAGATCCATGTATATCACCTTATACCAATATTAACTCAAAATGCACAAGGATCTTAATATCAGACCACAAACTCTGAAGTTGATACAAGAAAGAGTAGGAAGTACTCTGGAGTTAGTAGGTATAGGTAAGAACTTTCTCAATGGAACCCCAGCAGCACAGCAACTAAGAGATAGCATAGATAAATGGGACTTCATAAAGCTAAAAAGCTTCTGTTCATCAAAAGAAATGGTCTCTAAACTGAAGAGAACACCCACAGAGTGGGAGAAAATATTTGCCAACTATACATCAGACAAAGGACTGATAACCAGAATATATAGGGAACTTTAAAAACTAAATTCTCCTAAAACTAATGAACCAATAAAGAATGGGCAAGTGAACTAAACAGAACTTTCTCAAAACAGGAAATTCAAATGGCCAAAAAACACATGAAAAAATGCTCACCATCTCTAGCAATAAAGGAAATGCAAATTAAAACCACGCTAAGATTCCACCTCACCCCTGTTAGAATAGCCATCATTAGCAACACCACGAACAACAGGTGTTGTCGAGGATGTGGGGAAAAATGAACCCTCTTACACTGTTGGTGGGAACATAAACTAGTACAACCACTCTGGAAAAAAATTTGGAGGCTTCTTAAAAAGCTAAACCTTGATCTACCATTTGATCCAGCAATACCACTCTTGGGGATATACCCAAAAGACTATGACACAGATTACTCCAGAGGCACCTGCACACCCATGTTTATTGCGGCACTATTCACAATAACCAAGTTATGGAAACAGCCAATATGCCCCACTACCAAGGAATGGATCAAGAAAATGTGGTATCTATACACAATGGAATTTTATGTAGCCATGAAGAAGAATGAAATGTTATCATTCACTGGTAAATGGATGGAATGGGAGAACATCATTCTGAGTGAGGTTAGCCTGGCCCAAAAGACCAAAAATTGTATGTTTTCCCTCATACGCAGACATTAGATCAAGGGCAAATACAACAAGGGGATTGGACTTTGAGCACATTATAAAAGTGAGAGCACACAGGGAGGTGTGAGGATAGGTAAGACACCTAAAAAATTAGCTAGCATTTGTTGCCCTCAATGCAGAGAAACTAAAGCAGATACCTTAAAAGCAACTGAGGCCAATAGGAGAAGGGGACCAGGAGCTAGAGGAAAGGTTAGATTAAAAAGAATTAACCTAGAAGGTAACACACATGCACAGGAAATTAATGTGAGTCAACTCCCTGTATAGGTATCCTTATTTCAACTAGCAAAAACCCTTGTTCCTTCCTATTATTGCTTATACTCTCTGTTCAACAAAATTAGAGATAAGGGCAAAATAGTTTCTGCCAGGTATCGAGGGGGTGGATGAAAAGGGAGGGGGCAGAGTGGGTGGTAATGGAGGGGGTTGGGGCTGGGGGGAAATGACTCAAGCATTGTATGCACATATGAATAATAAAACAATAAAAATTAAAAAAAAACATAACTGAAGTAAAAAGGCATAGAAAAAAAAAGTTACCTCAATGTCATTCTCTTAACAATTATGGTAATTTTATTTTTTGCTTTTGAAGTTCTTAGAAATCTATGTAAATCATTTTATATGAAATTTGGCGAGATTTTAAACATTATTTTTTTGAAAACATTTTGCTTCAACTTCTTCATATATTCTTAAATTTGCTTGGAGTTCCATTCATTTTCAAAATCCTTTTATCTCTTAGCTCACCATACTGGATAATTTCTATTGCTTTGTCTTAAAACTCACTAAATTTTACGTTGGTATATCCAATCTGCTGATAAGTTCATCTGATAAATTTTTCATTTTTTATATTGTAAATTTACTTTCTACAATTTCCATTTGGTTCTCTTATGTAGATTCAATTTTTCTGCTGGTATTTCCTATTTATATACTACCAGAAATCATATTTTTCATTAATTAAATATGTTTATAAGAGCTATTTTAAAGTCCCCTTTTGTGAAAGTCAAAAATGGGGCCATTTTAAGTTGAGTTTTTATTGATGGCTTTTTAAATTCATTCTAGATTCTTATTTCTTTTATGTCATTCTTGTAAAAAAATTGAATCCTGATATTATAGATAAGCTATTGTATGTGATGGATTGTAACATTGTAACATTCCTCAGATGAGTATAGCTTCTTGTTTTAGCAGGCAGTTAAATTTCTGTCATGAACTTATGCAGAATTGAATTTAGTATTTTTTTCAATATTGATTTATATAAAACCCTAGGTATATTATGAGATTGTTGGTAAGACTCAACTTACAAGCTCTGTCTCCCATGTGGCTCTTGTAGGTGTTGGTTTTAGGCTTTGTTAGTGCATATTTAGAGTGGATTTTACTTTAAGCCAGGGTACTTGCTGTTTATATCTTGGTGTCATAGCAAGATACCAGATGTTTTAAGGAGGTGTTAAGATCATTTCACTCTGGCAAGTCAGAAGTATCTAGAGCTTTTCCTCAGTTCTGCTCAACCTCCAGTGTCTCTGTTTGCTTTCAATTCCCTAGAAGTTGTTTTCTTACATGCTTTGAATAGTCATTCCTTGAATATGTACCGTTCGGCTTTCAACTACAGATGGAGTCCTTTACATGGACTTCTGAAGTCTCTCTTCTATAATGACACAAAGCCCAACAGTTACAGCTGCCCCAAGCTCGTTATCTCTATTGCCTCAGAACCACAGGATATTCTTATTTTGCTCAGACTATACTCAGAAAATATTCCTCTGGCAGAGTCCAGGGCAATTGTGAGGGCCATCTCATGAATTTTTTCTGTTATTTGTCTTCATCTGACTATTCTCTACTACCTGAAATTAGTTGCTTTATAGCCTGGATCAGTATTAGCATTCTATACAATGGAAATATGTGTCTGATACTGGTTAATCTATTGTCATTGAAAGGGAAATTAATTAGTTCTTAGTTAAGGCACCAATGACTAAGAATGTTGATTTTAAATTCAAATAGGTGGTAGTTTCTAATCTCTGTGTTTTTTTTCTTTTTCTATTGGTTTCTCAAAGCCCACTTCTTATATATAAACTGGAAATAAGGTCCACATAATAGGGTTATTGTAAGAGAAAATACTGTATAGTACATGCTCTGCAAATATTAGTTATGTTACTGCTTAATATTCCTTAATATTCAGAAATTATTATATTTTATGATCTTAATTATTTTAGAAAGTGTATTTCTGTTATAGAAAGCATTTCTACGACAGTTTAAAGAATTTTCTACTGGAAAGAAGATAACAGCTCAATAACATGAAGAAAAACTAATTTCCATATGGGGACTTTCATCATGAAGTGCTTTTCTAGTGGTGGTTAGTTTTTAATGATCTGTGCAGGAGTAGAGGCTTGAGAAAAGAGTAGTGAGATAGTGACAACATAATTTACTTTCAGTTTTGGAGTGTATCATTCACCTTTGGAGAAAATTTACCATCTTAATAATGTTTGGTTTATGTTAACCTTGAGTGTTGCTGCTATTACCAGAGCAGCTCCCATAAACTGCTAATTATGGGCATGGGAAATCCGCCCTGCCAAGAAGCACATGGGCTCTGGGGAAAGCTAGCCTGAGATTTGTAATTTGAGACAATCCACATGTGTGCAATTGTAGGAATTGACTCTATGGAATTCTACTTTCTTAGAAAAGTACGAATCCTTAATTACTAGATTGCCTATGTAATGGCTAACAAAAAACTAGAGCAGAATTATCTTATTTATAATTTACATAGAAATCAAAAGAAAGTAGTGCTCATTGATTTTGAAGGGATGTTATTGTTCAGAGAATAGAAATATATGTTAACTCCCAGAACACTCCCAGATGTATGTACATTTATTTCGTTTTTCAGGCGGAACCTGAGAACCAGACTGATACTCTCTCTAGTTCAGACAGCTGGGAACTGGTGAGGTGTAGATTTGAACTCAGTCCTGTTTGAAATCACAGTCTTTGCATTTTCCACTTCATCACACTATCATTTTTGAGCCAATTTTACTCACCACAGATATTTTCTTCTTCTGGTCTTTTCCCAATAATGGTATCTCGTAGTTGGCGTAGTTTTTCCTTATTGAGGACATAGAACATAGAACACAAAAACAGGACACAGAAATCAAGATTTAAAAATTTTCACGGCTCAAGATGAAAACATCAATTACAATTACCAGCACCAACATCACTATTTAGTATTAATTTGCTACTTAAAATGTCCCTATCATCCTTATCACTTTATATGCATGATCTTCCTTAATTCTCACTTAATGAAGTGGATGCAAAATGTCATCATTCTATTTTACATACAGGGAAACTGAGGTACATAGAGGCTAAGTAACTAGTGGTAGAGTCAGGATTGTAACCACACCCTAATTCCTTTGGGAGCTATTTTCTGGTCTTAACACTTGTGGGCTCTAACTTGGCTCTTTGGTGTCCTAAAGCAGTAAAGACACAGTGATAGTTTGCTGTTTTCTAAACCTATGTCCAGCCCCTACAGGGTGCATTACTGCCTGGGGTTCTAATTCTAAGCATTAGTGACTCAGAAGATAATGGAATAGAACCAGGTTCCCCTTTTCAGCATATTTTTCATCTTTGTTTTCTAAATATTCTACATTTGGACATCTTTTATTTTCTTAACCAAAAAGAATAAAAACTATCATTGAATAAAACTGTTTTTAGAAGGCAACCTAAGTGTACTGGGTTTTCCTCGTGGTTTCCCTGGAAACCTAAACACATCTTTTCTTGTAGAGTTTTTCCCATTATTTTGCACATGATCCCCTCTATGTGGAGCCTTGCTCTTCCAGCTTGCCATTATGTGAGTAGGAGTGAGGACAGTGAAGGGCAAGGCTTCCAACTTCTCCACCATCTCATCTTCAAGGCCAGGAATTGTACATGGATCTACATCGTTCTGGAAATGCTTCTATTATCAACTCTATGTTTGTGTCATTTTCCCTAGGATCATTCCTCTGTTAAAATACCAAACTTTTACAGTTAATATCTGATAAATTCACTCCCAGGATAGAAATGAATACTTCTATAACTATAAGAGAAGTAGTGAGAAGTTTGTAAAGTATAGGGGAAATGTGTTTATGTGTATGTGTGTTTGTGTGTGTGTGTGTGTGTGTGTGTGTGTGTGTGAGTATCTATGTGTTGGGGTAAGGGAGAATGTTCTTCTTCTTTGATTGTTTAGTCTTTTGTCCAGGCCTTCATGTTAAGGACTGACTGATTCTTCTAACACTATTCAAGTGGGCAAGTGGGGTTACTAAATTTTTGACTTTTATGAAAGGCAGTCTTAGTGTCTAAGGACCTGCATTTTCATGTTGAAGAGTTAATTACACACATTATTCCTGTATTTTAGATGAGTCAGATTGATCTTTATGTAGTGAGTATGCATCATCTTAAATTCTTCTCCAAACTGGATTGGATACAAATATGCAAACAAAATACATACAACCAAGGGTTTAATGAAATCATTTCCAAGAAGCTGACTTACTCAAAATTGAATTGAAATCTTTATTATTTAAGGTTTGAGGAAGATAAAGTAAACTTGCAATACACAATGCAGCACTACTAGGAAGATGATTTTCAGGTTTGCACTGAAGCACATTTTGGCCCATTTCAGGATGAGAGATGTGTGATGATGATATTGGGAAGTGATATTGTAATTCTGATCATGAGCAATGAACAGTTACATTTACAATTGACTTTCTTTAGTATTTGTTTGGCAAAATAACTGTCTTTTTTTGGTATTGCAAGATCTGGACCAGGTCCAACCACCAGTGCACAACCAGAACTGCTCTTAGAGATAGGTGGCTTCTGACAAAACATGATCTCAGTGTGTTTGGAAAGTCCCCTTGCCTACACTGTCTCTGGCCTACAAGCTATATTGTTTGACATTTCATCATTGTGACTCATTTTTCTATTATTTCAAAATGGTTCTTCAAAGCATTGTCTTTTAAATAAGAATTATCTCTTGGGAAAGGTCGTATATTAAGCTAGTATTAATTATTTATACTTTGACCTAAATTAGCTTATCAAATGTATTTAATGAAATAATTACCCAAGAACTGTGTTCTGAGGCAATGAGGCATTTTGTAATATGAAGAAAAAAATGTTAAAATATTTCAGGCATGGGAAGGCCTGTGAGATGGATAGATATGGCCCTGATATTCCTCACTGAGGACTGGCAAGAGTATATTTGCTTTATTTTGTTTTCATTCTCATCCCAGAATCATCTCCTCCAGGAGCTCAACAAGTGAGGGAATGTTCCACAGAGGGTTGAGGCCAGGATTACCTGCTGAATAATTTCCAGGCCACTCTTTCCCATCTGCCAGTGTTTAAATTTCTCCAGGGCTTCATCCATGGACATTTTTCCTTTCTTCACTTGCTCCTGAAGGCGGATGAGTTCTTCCTGCCCAGCAGCCAGACAGTTCCTTGGAATAGAAAAGGCTGGACTCTCCATCCGAACTTTGTCTAAAGAAAAGGGGAGGGTGTTTTAACAGGAAGTTAAAATATGGACAGTTGTGACAAAAATCACTTTAAAAAGTAAGTCTCTGGAGTTTCTTGTTCTTAACTGTGTAAGCAGTTACAGAATCAGTTTAAAATTATTTGTTTGTTTTGGAGATAAGGTCTTGCTATGTAGCCCAGGCTGGCCTTGAACATGCTATTCTTCTGCCTCAGTCTCATGAGTTCTGGGATTACAGACTCAGGCCACCATGACTGACCAGTTCAAAAATCTTTTAAAGAGTGGTGGTACCTGGAAACTGATGTTATAGGTAGAAAGAATATATTTTATGCTGGAAATGGTGGCACATGCCTATTACCCCAGCACTTAGGAGGTTGAGGCAGGAAGATTGTAAGTTCAAGACCAGGCTGACTTTTTTGAGACTCGGTCACAACAAAACAAAACAAAACAAAACCAAAAACCAAAAACTGAAAGAGAAAGAAAGAAAGAGAGAGAGAAGAGAGAGAAAACATAAAGGCCAGGGAAAGAAAGAAACTGTAGCAAACTTTCAGCATGTACAATTTGCAGCATCTACAATTTGCAGAATTGTAGGAAGTGCCAATTCCCCCCCGCTTTTTGTGAGAATTAAGAGAGTGCAAATGGGTCGGGATTCCAAGATGGCCAAATGGAAGTGCTGGGTGCTTCCTCCTTCAAAAGGAAATCAAAATCAAATGGAGGTTGGCATTTTGAGGTGAATGACTGTGAAAGACTTCTGGAACTCAGAGAAAGACTGGAACCTTCTGAGGTTTGGAGACCTGAAACTACAGCATAGGAATATCAGTAACTGTGACCCTGACTTCACTGCTGAGAAGGGAAATTTCTCTTTTCAGGGGAATGAATAGGAGGGTCCTAGGAAACCTCATAAGCATAGATACTGGCAACCCTAGCACTGAGAAGTTTCATTGTTGTCACTGGCTTGCAGTCCAGTTAGGAGAACAACCCAAAGTATTCACCCTAACTTTCCTTTGGAGAAGGAACTCATGTTATCTCCCCACCTAGAGCCTAGGCTGCTGAAGTTTGATGCCACCTTGAGAAGGGAGCAGTTGTCTGACTTAATACTGTCCTGGGTGTCAATCACCTCTGAATATCTCCAATCTCAACAACCCACAGAACTTTTACCACATGAGCAAAGGTGACTACAACCTCATGATCCCCATGATTCAGAAGAGCAACTGTGATTCTAGTTCCAAGGGCTTATACTTTAGGAGACAGGTATTTCAGCATGGGGCTGGAGGATAGGTATGTCATTCTCAAGAACTGAGAAGTGAAGACATTTGTCCTCTGGGACCTTAGGTGTGGGCAGCTTGCTGCCTACCCTAATTGGTTGGGTGTGTGCCACCGCTATCCCCCACTACTACCTACCACCTCAAGTGGCTGGATGTAACCCACTTTTGGGTATAGGCCCATGTTACCACTGGACCTAGAACTGAGTATGCTGGGTACCAAGGGAATCCCCTGATGCTACCTCCTCTGCAAGCTCCTGAATGTGGGCCTGCACCATTGCTGGGTCTGGGACTACTATTTTCCACTGCCACCTACCACCACAGATGGGCAAGTGTGGGCCTGAACCACTGCTTGAAATTGCAAAGAGGGGGTTCCTTGCTTTGGGTTTCCTGCTGGTGCCTACCCTGTGGCCAGCCACTTGTCAGCCTGTACCACTATTCTTAGAAATAAAAGTAGGTACAGTGGTTCCACATCACCACCTCACTCTGTGCCCAGCTGCTTTTGAACCCATTGTCAGAACTGAAAGCAGATGCTTCATGCCCCCAACTGTTTGCTTCCCACTTTTTGATGCTTCCCTGAACTAATTAAAGGTGCCACTTTTGTAGGTGGAGTGACTCTATAAAGGCACTCCACCACCACTGTTGTGTATACCACATTTGCCTGGGCCACTAGAATGTCCTAATCATGGATAGTCCTGAAGCTCATTTGTGGAACCTAGACCTAAAGTGATGATTATGATTATGGTGGGGTATGAATATGAAGGGAGAACAGTCTGAGTGGGGATCAAAGAGAAGAGGGGGTGAGGGAAAGGAATAAACAGGATGCTGAGGGAGGTGATGATTGAAATATACTACATGTATATATTTGAAGACAGCATAATGAAAAGCACCAAACACTGTATAAAAAAGAGAAGAGAGACAGGGGAATGGGAACACAATGGAGGAGGTGAACTGCTTCAAACTACACTGTACACATGAATGGAATTAGCAGGATGAAACCCCTTCATACTATTAATTTATACTATATTAAAATATAATAAAGCTAATTTAAAAAGAATAAATCAAAGGGTAGTCAAAACAAACAAATGACTTTATGAAATGACAGGAGTAAGTCCTTACTTGTCAATAGTAAACTTGAATGTAAATGGACTAAATCCCCCAGTTAAAAGACACAGATTGGCTGAATGGATATAAAACAGAACTAAAGAATATGCTGCCTATAAGAAACTCACAACAGAAAATGGAATGATAGAAAAGATACTCCACACAAACGGAAATCATCAGCATGTAAGTGTAGCTATTCTTATATCAGAAAAAACAGACTTAAAGACAGAAACTATAAAAAGAGACAAACAATGTCACTAAATAATGACCAGGGGATCATTTATAAAATTTGGAGCCCCAAATTTTATAAAATAAACATTATTAGGTTTAAAGGGAGAGAGAATTCAGAACAATAATAGGGGGAACATAAACAATCCACCAATGAATAGATCATCCACAAACAAAAATATCAACAAAGAAACAACAGGTAACCTACACTATTGATCAAATGGGTCTAAAAGATATTTACACAATATTTCATCCAACCATGCAGAATACCCATTATTTTTATTAACACATGAAATTTTCTCTAGAATAGACCATTTGTTATGTCACAAAACAAGTCTCATCAAGTTAAAAATACCACATCATGTATCTTTTCTGAACTCAATGGAATAAAACTAGAAATAAACAGTCAAAGTAACTTCAAAAATTTAACAAATTTGTAGAGATGTAATAACATGTTACTTGGCAAAAAATGGGTCATTGAAGAAATCAAAAGGGAAATTTGAAACTTTCTTGGCAGCAAGTGATAATGAATAAACTGGGATAACCAAAAGAAGTACTAAGAAATTTATAACCATAAGTACTTACAAGAGAGAGAGAGAGAGAGAGAGGGAGAGAGAGAGAGAGAGAGAACCCCAAATTAGTGGAACTAAAAAAACAACAGATATCACAGCAGAAATAAAGGAAATAGAGACCAAAAAATATGAAAGATAAATAAAATGAAGAGTTGGATTTTTTTAAAAGATAAAGTCAGCAAAACCTTTAGATAGACTATGAAAAAAGGAAAGAAGATCCTAGTACATAAAAGCAGAGATTAAATAGGAGACATTACAAATGATACCACAGAAATGCAAATGATAATTAAAGACTATTGCAAACAACTATGTGCCAACAAATTGAGAAACCTAGAAGAAACTTCTGGATACATAACCTACCAAAATTGAACAATGAAGACAAAAAATAATGAATTCATAGGAAAATCTCTATCGACAAAGAAAAGTCCTGACTTCCTAAATAGTTCTACCAAATTTTAGAGGAAGGTAGAGGGGTTAATGCTAATTCTTCTCAAACTATTGCAAAAAATTGAAAGTGACGGAGTTTTTTCCAAACATCTTAGGAGACCAGCATTACTGACTCTGAATTCAGACAAATACACACCCATAAAACTATAGAACAATATGAACAATATCTCTAATTAACACAGATACAAAAATTCTCAACAAAATGCTAGTAATTCAAGTCAACAGTGTATTGAAAAGATCATTCATCATGGTGAAGTAGAATTTGTCCCAGGAATGTAAAGATGGTTCTATACACCCAAATTAATAAATATAATATATCACATCAACAAAGGAAGGACAAAAGTCATATTCTTATCTCAAGAGAGGCAGATCATACCTCAACACAATAAAGGCTATATGCAACAGATCAATAGTCAACATCGTAGTGAACAAGGAAAAAATAAAAGCTTTTGTCTAAGATCTGGAATAACAAAAGGGGGTCCACTGTCACCACTTTAATTCAACATAGTGGTGCTACCCAGAGCAATTAAGCAAGACAAAGAGATAAAAGATATATAAATAGAAAGGGAAGAAGTCAAATCATCCCTCTTTGAAGATGATATAATTCTAAATATAGAAAACATCTACAGACTCCACTGAAGGACTACTAGAATTGAAGCTGGGGATGATGGCATGGGCCTGGATCCCAGCTTCATGGGAAGCTAAGATTGGGAGGATGGTGGTTCCAAGCCTGCCTAGGCAAAAATGTTCATGAGACCCCATTTCAACAAGAACAGCATCTGTCATCCCATCTATGCCAAGAAGCATAAAATATGGAGACCATGGTTCAGGCCAGACCAGGCAAAAAACTGAGACCCTATCTCAAAAATAACCATAACAAAAACAGCTGAAGGTGTCATTTGATCAGTGGAATGTCTGTTTAGCAAGTATGAGGCCCTGAGTTCAAACCTCAGTACTACTCCCCCAAAAAACCTACTAGAACTGATAAATGAATTCAATAGCAGAATATAAAATCAATATGCAAACATCAGTAGCATTTTAGTTTATGAATAATGATATTGCTGAGGAATAATTCATAAAAGAAATTGTATTCACAATTAGTTATGTAAAGGAGAAATATCTAGGAATAAATTTAACCAAGAAGTAGAAGATCTGTACAGTGAAAATAATAAAACTCTAATAAAAGAAATTAAATAAGACCCTAAAATCGAAACATTGCCTATTCACAAAACTAGGAAAAAAACCTCTTAAACTCACATGCAAGCACAAAAAATCTTAAATATATCCACAGCAGTTTGGACAACCAGAACTAAGATGAAGGTATCATATTACCAAATTTCAAAACAGTATGGTATTGGTATAAAAACAGACATATAGACCAATGGAACAGAATAGAGATCCCAGAAATAACTGCATGCATTTACAACAGCTGATCTCAAGAAAGACACCAAAAACACAGCAAAGAAAGGACTGCCTCTTTTAAATGGTGACAGGAAAACTAGACATTCAAATGTAGAGGACTGAAACTTGATTGCTATCTTTCCTCTTGTACAAAACTGAACTCAAAATTGGATCAAAGATCTAAACATGAGACTTGAATCTCTGATATACTAGAAGAAAACAGGAGAAATACTCCAAGACATTTATATAGGCAGTGAGTTTTTAAAAGAAGATTCCAAAAACTCAAGAAACAAAAACAAAAATAGACAAAAACTAAGAAGCTTTTATACAGCAAAGGAAACAATGACATAATCCAGATACATTCTGAAATTGGAAAAAAATCATTAGAATCTATTCATCACACAAAGGATTAATATCCTTGATATATAAGGAACTTAAGTAACTCAATAACAAAACCAAATAATCCAATTAACGTGGGCAAAGGATATAAATTAATGTTTCTCAAAGAAGGTATACAAGTCAATAAACACATGAAAAAGTGCTCAACTTCATTTGCCATAAGGGATGTGGCAAGTAAAAACCACAATAAGATATCATCTCACCCGTGTTAGAATAATATTATAAAAAAGTCAGAAAACTGAAATGCAGTAAGGATGTGGAGAAAAGAGAACCTTATATACCATTGTTGCAAATGTAAATTAGTATTGCCATTATGGGGAACAGTATGGAGGTTACTCAAGGAATTAAAAATAGAACTAACATATGATCCAGAAATCTCTCTTCTGGATGTATATCCAAAGGCAATTCTATCAGCATATCAGAGACAATTCTACACCCTTCATACTTATTGTTATGCTATTCATAATAGCTAAGATATGAAATGAACTCAGATTTCCATTCATCAGTAGCTGGATAAAGAAAACATGCCATATACAAAATAGAATATTATTTATCTATAAAAGAATCAATCTTATTATTTTCAGCAAAATGGTTGGAATTGGTGGGCATTATGCTAAATGAAATAAATCATACATGAAATAAAAAAATACCATGTTTTCTGTTGTATGCGGATGCTGAAAATAATATAATATATAATATATAACACAGACTTCTAGAGGCTGAGAAGCGGTGTGGAGAACAGAGAGAGGAAGGTGGGGTAGTGGGTTCCTAAACACAGCTAGATAGAAGCAATAAGGTTAATGTTTTACAGAATTGTGAGAAGACAATAGTTCACGAAACCTATTATACATTTTATGAATAACTAAAAGAGAACTTGAAGGCTATAAACACAAAAATAATGATAAGATGGAAACATTAATTACCCTGATTTGATCACTGTATTTTCTTTTTATTGTTTGTTTTTTCATTTCTGTTTTCTGAGAGAGGGTCTTCCTTATGTAGCCCATGCTGACCTTGAACACACAATCCTCCTACCTCTGTCTCCCAAGTGCTGGGATTACAGGCTTGCACCACCCCTTCCAGACTCATCTGTACAAACTGTGTATACACATTGTAATAACACACTGGTACCATAAATAAATACAATTACTTAAAAGTATTTAAAGAGAGGGAAATATGAACTACCCTGATTTGACCATAGCATACTCTACATATGTATTGAATTATCACATTGTACCCCTACACTTATATAATTGAAGTAAAAAAAATTATAATAAAAATAAAATTTAAAAAGTGCACACTTAGTCTAGTGCCTGCCATATAGTAAGTTAAATAAATGCTAACACTATTAATAATATTTGTTGAATAAACAATATCTAAAAGCCAGATCTTAGAAAATAGATCTTGATCAAAATCTAAGTGTCATAAGAGGCTGCTTAGGATTATTTGAAACTTTATTCCTGAAAGATTCAAAACAAATAATTGCCTGTTTTGATTTGAAATCCTTTTCAAAAGGGTTTCTTTAGGAGCTTGTCACATTTATTCACTCAGCCATAAGAAGGATATTAGACTGCCCAGTTTTCCATGTGTAGATGTCAGGGTAACACTAGAGGCTAGCATGAGGTATAGTGGTACCCTACTGGCAGACCAGGGGCAAATTCAGTATTTCACTTGTCCATCACAGGATTTAAAGTCATAAACAGACCCACACGTGTATACCAGATCACTCTCAGGCCTGCCACTCCTAATAGTAACTGGGGATGACAACACACTTCCAAGACTGCAGTAAGTTTGTTCCCGCTCATTTCTAAATTTTCACTGAGTACAACAAACTTATTGTACTATCCCAGGAGAGGCAGGGTAATAGAGAAACAGCACATGTCTTAAGCCATAGTCAAATCTAAACAGAGTCCAGAGGATAGAAGATAGTCTCGCCCAAATGTATTTTAGTAAACTCTTCCTGGAGAAATCTGCTCATTAGTGGGAAGACTTCTTCAAGAAAGAAAGACAATGGAGGATCCAAGATGGCGACTAGAGTGCAGAAGCAGACAGCTGAGCTCCATAAATCAAAACTTTGGCTGGAACCACACTTGGCAGAAAAAAGCACTACGAAGAATCAAAACTTTGACACCCCAAAACTCCAGTCCATAGAAAGCTTCTCCATACCATGTTACACTGAGAAAACAGGAGGGCTCCTGCGCCACCAGACACCAGCTCCAAACCTGCTTGGGAGATATTTCGCAGACTAACAAGTGAGCAAATAAGTAGCATGTGGTATTCCCACAGCCACCCCTGGGAAAAACCAGTATAACCCCCTGGACAGACTGACCCCCCCGCCCTGCAAAAAAACAAAAAACAAAAAAAATGAATAATAAACAAGGAACTAAAAGGAAACTTTCAGTAAACAAAGACTAGAAAGGCAGAAGGGCCAACAGTGGGCGGGTAATAAGCCACTGCCTGAAATAAGGTAGAGAGCAGTCCGTAAAGCTCATCTCCTGAGCCAGTGAGCAACATCTAAAGTAAAACAACACTGCAAAATTGAAAAGCAATCAGCAAACCAGCATAACATGCTGATAGCAGTGAGCTGGCTGACGGATCTCTCATCTTGCCCCAGAGAAAGGGGCAAGGCAAAGAAACAAGCCCCCAGTAAACCAGCACAGTGAAAACCCAACTCCAAAGCAGGATGGCTGGTGAACCACGGAACTGATCTCCAGAACCTGAGGACAATATACAAACTCAAACTGCCACACATCACTGAGGGAGGAGCTGACTAAGCAGCCGCTGCTGAAAGACACCTGGCGAGACTAAGACAGAGCTTTTGCTTAAATACCATCACCAGGACTGGATGCTAAAGGAGTAACACCAGAACTACTAAGAATGAAACTCTATTGTTCCTGAAATTGGAATTTTTTTGTGTTTGTTTTGTTCCGTTTGTTTGTCCATGACCTCTCCCTGTTGATTTCTTTGGTTTTCCTTTTTTTTTTTTCTTTTTTTGTTCTGTTAGTTTTACTATTGTAAGTTAGCTAATATTAAATTACATACAGACCAGGAACAGAAACAGCATACATCCACTAACCTAAAACCCAATATACCCTCAAAACAAAATTAAGCCAAGGGAAAGTATCAGGTGACTAAAACCATCAATAGCCTATCAAGACCATAGTTACATAGTAAAAAGTGGAGCGATGGGAAGACAAAAAAGGGATGGAAACCATTCTCTCCCTAAAAATAAATTAATACAGGATTCAGAGGGAAATGAAGAAAATGGATACCCAGTTCCAGACTCCAATAAAACAAGGATAAACTATGTGAAGGATCTCAATGAAGCCCACAAGAACAACCTGAAAGAAGAAATCCTGCAAGAATTCACTGAGAACTTCATGGAGATGTTACTAGACATGGTCAACCAAAATGTAAAAGAGGCACTCAAGAAATTCCAAGATAACAAAAGTAAAGAATATTAGAAGACACAAAAACAAATAAATGAACCCAGAGAAGCCCTAAATAAACACCAAATGAAACAGAGAACACCATAAATAGAGATAAATGAATTAAGGATGAAAATTGACAATATTAAAAAGGAAGTGACCCATGATATGGAAAACCTCAGAAAAAAAGAATGAAACAGAAATACAAAACACAATGGAAGGCCACTCCAGCAGACTAGAACAAGCAGAAGACAAAATCTCAGAACTTGAAGATGAAAAGGAATTAAAGGAAAAACTGAAGAGCTGTTAGTCAAACAACACAAGACCTGTGAAAGAAGTATGCAAGAACTCACCAACTCCATCAAAAGACTAGACGTGACAATCATGGACATTAAAGAAGAAAAGGTGCAAGCAAAAGGAATTCATAATATATTCAATAAAAAAAAAAAAACAGAAATTTTACCAAATCTAGAGAAACTATGCCCATTCAGATACAAGAAGCCTCCACGACACCAAACACACTTGACCAAAATAGAACTACCCCACAACATATTATTAAAACAACAAGCATAGAGAATAGAGAAAGAATATTAAAGGCTGTAAGAGAGAAAAGACAAATAACATCCAAAGGTAAACCCATCAAAATCACAGATTTCTCAAAGGAAACCTTAAAAGCAAGAAGAGCATGAGTGAGGTATTCTGGGCACTGAATGAAAATAACTTCAACACTAGGATATTCTACCCAGCAAAACTATCATTCAAAATAGATGGAGCAATAAAAGTCTTCCATGATAAGCAGAAACTCAAACAATATATGACCACCAAACCATGACTACAAAAGATTCTTCAAGGAATTCTGCACACAGAAAATTCAAGCAAACAAAACCATGAAAGGACAGGCAGTTACCAAATAACAGGAGAAGAAAAGGCAAGAAAGTAGAGAGTAACACTGATTCAGCTGCACACAATCAAACCCTTAAACAATAAAAACAACTAAATGACAGGAGTCACCACCTCCCTATCAACACTAACACTGAATGTTAATGGACTTAATTCCCACATCAAAAGACACTTTTTGGAAAACTGGACTGAAAAGGAAGATCCAACAATCTGTTGCTTACAGCAGACCCATCTCATTGACAGAAACAAGCACTGGCTTAGGGTAAAAGGCTGGAAGAAGATTTACTAAACCAATGGCCCATGAAAACAGGCAGGAGTATCGGACAAAGTAGACTTCAAACCTACATTGATCAAATGAGATAAAGAAGGACACTCCATACTAATAAAAGGGGAAATAAACCAAAAGGAAATAAGAATTATAAAACTATATGCACCCAACATCAATGCACCCAATGTCATTAAACAAACTCTGAAGGACCTAAAAACATATATAGATTCCAACACAGTGGTAGTGGGAGACTTTAATACCCTCTTATCACCAATAGATAGGTCATCTAAACAAAAAATCAAAGAAATTCTAGAACTAAATTACACCATAGATCAAATGGACTTAGTTGATGTCTACAGAATATTTCATCCAACTTCTGCACAATACACATTCTTCTCAGCAACCCATGGAACCTTCTCTAAAATTGATCATATCTTAGGGCACAAAGCAAGCATCAGCAAATATAAGAAAATAGAAATAATACCATGCATTCTATCTGATAACAATGCATTAAAACTAGAACTTGACAACAAAAACAACAGTAAAAAACATGCAAAGAATTGGAAGCTGAACAACACATTGCTCAATGATCAATGGGACATTGATGAAATAAAAGAGGAAATTAAAAGGTTCATGGAAGTTAATGAAAATGAAAACACAACCTACCAGAACCTATGGGACCGACACAGCAAAGGCAGTCCTAAGAGGAAAGTTTATAGCCATGACTGCATATATTAAAAGGGCAGAAAGATCTCGAATTAATGACCTAATACTACATCTCACACACCTAGAAAAATACAAACAAGCAAAGCCCAAAACAAGCAGAAGGAGAGAAATAATAAAAATAAGGGCCAAAATCAATGAAATAGAAACAAAAAAAACCATACAAAGAATGAATGAAACAAAAAGCTGTTTCTTTGGAAAAATCAATAAGATTGACAGACCCCTGGAAAACCTGATTAAAATGAGGAGGGAAAAGACCCAAATCAGTAAAATCAAAAATGCAAAATGGGAGATAATAATAAATTCCATGGAAATCCAGGAAATCATCAGAGACTTCTTTGAGAACCTATATTCTAATAAATTTGAAAATTTTGAAGAAATTGACAGATTTCTATATACTTATGACCATTCAAAATTGAAACAAGAGGATATTAATCACCTGAATAAATCTGTAACACAAAATGAAATTGAAGCAGCAATAAAGTCTCACAAAAAAGTCCAGGACCTGATGGATTCTCTGCTGAATTCTATAAGTCTTTAAAAAAGAAATAATACCAACCCTCCTTAAAGTGTTCCATGAAACAGAAAGGGAAGGAACACTGCCTAACTCATTTTATGAAGCCACTATTACACTTATCCCAAAACCAGGCAAAGACACCTCCAAAAAGGAGAACTATAGTCCAATCTCCTTAATGAACATTGATGCAAAAATCCTCCATAAAATAATGGCAAACTGAATTCAACAGCACATCAGAAAGATCATTCACCATGACCAAGTCAGCCTCATCCCAGGGATGAAGGGGTAGTTCAACATATACAAATCAATAAATGCAATACAGCACATTAATAGAAGCAAAGACAGAAACCACTTGATCATCTCAATAGATGTAGAAAAAGCCTTCAACAAGATCCAACACACCACTTCATGATAAAAGCTCTAAGAAAACCAGGAATAGAAGGAAAGTACCTCAACAATGTAAAGGCTGTATATGACAAACCTACAGCCAGCATCATACTTAATGGAACCGAAACCATTTCCCCTGAAGTCAGGAATGAGACAAGTGTACCCACTATACCCACTCCTATTCAACAATAGGAGAGCAATTAATAATAGCCAGAGCAATTAGGCAAGAAGAAGAAATAAAAGGAATACAAATAGGTAAAGAAACTGTCAAAATATCCCTATTTGTAGATGACATGATCCTATACCTTAAAGACCCAAAAAACTCTATCCAAAAACTCTTAGACACCATAAACAGCCACAGCAAGGTGGTAGGATACAAAATCAATTTTCAAAAATCATTAGCTTTTTTATACACCAATAATGAACAAACTGAGAAAGAATATATGGAAACAATTCCATTCACAATAGCCTCAAAAAAAAAAATCAAATACCTAGGAGTAAACTTAACAAAGGATGTGAATGACCTCTACAAGGAGAAATACAAACCCCTGAAGAAGGAGATCGAGGAAGACTACAGAAGGTGGAAAGATCTCCTGTGCTCATGGATTGGTAGCATCAACATAGTAAAAATGGTTATACTACCAAAAGCAACTTACATGTCTAATGCAATTCCCATCAAAATCCCAATGACATTCATCACAGAGATTGAAAAATCTACCCTAAAGTTGATTTAGAAAACAAGAGACTGCAAAGAGCCAAGGCAATACTCAGCAAAAAAAGGCAATGCTGGAGGTATCACAATACCTGACTTCAAACTATATTACAAAGCAATAGCCATAAAAACAGCATGGTACTGGCACAAAAACAGACATGAAGACCAGTGGATATGAATCCACACAGCTATGCCCACCTTATTTTTGACAAAGTTGCCAAAAACATATGATGGAGAAAAGACAGCCTCTTCAACAAATGTTGCTGGGAAAAGTGGTTATCAGTCTGCAAAAAACTGAAACTAGATCCATGTTTATCACCCTATACTAGGATCAACTCAAAATGGATCAAGGACCTTAATATCAGACCCAAAACTCTGAAGTTAGTACAGGAAAGAGCAGGGAATACTCTGGAAGTAATAGATTTAGGCAAGGACGTCCTCAATAGAATCCCAGCAGCTCAGCAAATAAGAGAAAGGATGGACAAATGGGACTCATGAAATTAAAAAACTTCTGTACAACAAAAGAAATGGTCTCTAAACTGAAGAGACCACCCACAGAGAGGGAGAAAATATTTGCCAGCTACACATCAGACAAAGGACTGATAACCAGAATATACAGGGAACTTAAAAAACTAAACTCTCCCAAAATCAATGTAAAGAAATGGGCAACTGAAGTAAACAAAACTTTCTCAAAATAAGAAATTCAAATGGCCAAAAAACACATGAAAAAATGCTTACCATCTCTAGCCATAAAGGAAATGCAAATCAAAACCACACTAAGATTCCACCTCACCCCTGTTAGAATAGCCACTGCTGGTGGGAATGCAAGCTAGTTCAACCACTCTGGAAGAAAAATATGAAGGCTTCTTAAAAATCTAAACATATATCTGCCATATGATCCATATGATCCAGCAATCCCACTCCTGGGGATATACCCAAAGGAATGCAACACAGGTTACTCCAGAGGCACTTGCATACCTATGTTTATTGCAGCGCTATTCACAAGCTAAGTTGTGGAACAGCTAAAATGCCCCACTACTGACGAATGGATTAAGAATATGTGGTATTTATACACAATGTAGTTTTACTCAGCCATGAAGAAGAATGAAGTCTTATTATTCTCAAGTAAATGGATGGAACTGGAGAACATCATTCTGAGCGAGGTTATTCAGGCTCAGAAGACCAAAAATCGTATGTTCTTCCTTATATGTGGACTTTAGATCTAGGGCAAATACAGCAATGTGTTTGGACTTGGGTCACATGATAAGGGGAGAGCACATATGGGAGGTATGGGGATAGGTAGGAAACCCAAAACATGAAAGTGTTTGATGTCCCCACTGCAGAGGAACTAATACAGAAACCTTAAAGCAACAGAGGTCAATATGGGAAGGGGATGAGGAACTAGTGAAAAGATTAGGTAGAGATGAATTAATTTGGGTTGTAACACACTTGTTCATGGAAGCAATGCTAGGAATCTCTCTGTATAGCTATCCTTATCTCAACTAGCAAAAACGCTTTGTCTTTCTTATTATTGTTTATGTCTTCCCTTCAACAAAATTGGAGAAAAGGGCAGAACAAGTTTTGCCTGGAAGTGAGTGGGGTGGGGTGGGGGGAGCAGGAGGAGGTAAGGGGGCAGGGGGCAGGGGGCAGGGGGGAGAAAAGGTCCAAACAATGTATGAACATGTGAATAAATGAATAAAAAATGAAAAAAAAAAAGAAAGACTGCATTGTATCTAGACCATATTGACGAGGATTTGGGAAATGAGGAGGGCACTCAAATTCATAGCAGTATGGACTCATTAATAGAATTAGAATTGGTTATTCTGGAAGGAAGAAGTTTCAATTACTTGAAAGCAGGTATTAAGTACTTGAAGGGGACTAGAGACTTGGGCCTTTCCTGGAATGACCTAATGTACATCTCCATTTTGATAAGGACTGTAATATTAAATCATGGAGGTGGGACACAGACAGGGTATCTTTCTGAAATATTTACTTGCACATAAAACTGCTTGATAGCCAATCATTCTGATTCTCATGCAGGCTTTCTTGACTTGTCTTTTGGCTTCAGAAGTCTATTGCCCCAGAACTAACAAGATGTCAACAGATTCTATACTCTTAAATCTTCCTTCAGGGACCACAAAGCATCAAGTTGTCCCAAGGGAATTGGGGAAACATAAGTCAACCAGAGGGCTAACTGGTTCAGCAGCAAAAAGCACAGTTACAACTGAGACTGTTTCTATACCATTTGCTTTTTATAGGCTTCCACACTCAAATTCAATTTGTGAGATGCAGTTTACCGTAGCGTTCAATGTGCTATTGCTACATGAGTGGGGAGGTTTAGCATCATTTAACAGCTATGTAGCCATCGCCTCACTTCTGTCATTCCTTTGCCTAAATGTAAATCCTTTAATCTCAAGTAACTCCTGCAGCTAGATTTTCTGTTTTGGCAGAATCTTCCCCTCAAATGGTACCAATTTCAGTCTTGCTTTAGTTACAGGCTTGACTGAATTTTAACATTCTTCAATAATATTTCAATTACCCTTGTATATTTCAAATTCCTACTATTAAAATATCAATAAGATGACTTTTGGGGGGAGTGAGGTATTTCAGTCTTTCATGATTGTGTAGAGAGAACAGAGAAACAAATTCAGGAGCACCAAAAGTACCCGATATTGAGTTCCAAAAGTGAGTTGCTTACAGATAAACTAATTTTAAATATGTCTGTTTTTGCTTTTCTTCTCATGAAAAATATTACAGAATTTTTTTTTGATAAATTACTGCTAGGCACAACAAGTCACAAAGAAAAATGATTTAGACATTTTACTACATTTTCCTTTTAGGAACAGACTAGTTAAACTAAAATGTGCGGACTGTAATTATTGATAGGGTTTACAAGATTACTTTTTGCATTTAGATTGCTATTTGATGGTAGTGGTGATGGTAGATTTTTCTTCCTCTCCAATTTTATGTTTTTTTAGTTGACTTTTAAAGAGTTAGTGTAATTTTAGCATAATTTTCATCAAAAAATATTTGTCAGACTGCTAAACTGTGCATATTTGAAGACTCTTGGCCACTTGTAAAAGCTACAAGACAAACTAAAGTTTCTGAAGTTTTTTAGTTCCTTTTTGATAGATTTTTCTTTACAATATTTTTCATTTGACTAACTATTGATTATAGAAATAACTTACAACCCATTATGGTGAATATCTGAATCGGTAGACTAAGTAAGAAAGCTTTTCACTAAAATCCTTTGCTGCTGAGTGACTGGATAGAAAACCATTTTTTACTAAAACTTTGGAAGGAAACAACATAATTGGCTTTGTTAGGCAACAAGGCCAGTACAAAATATTTACTGAATAAATAGCATACCACTATTAAGAAAATAAGAAAAAGGTCCACACTGCAACACAGAAAATGCTTACTATATAGGTGTATTGTGTGTGCATATATACAATATATATATAAGTATATAAACCAGATACAAAATTACATATACAGTAAAACTTAATGGCACAAAAGTTGTGCATATAATTAAGCATCAAAGGAAATTTTTTTCTGATTTAGATCTGTGAGATCTACTGGTCCATATCTACCACATTAACTTCTCTTTTGGGGGCTAGAATGCTATAGTACTATTATTGGCTACACAGCCATTTATCTCATAAGTCCCGTGGTGGTCAGAATCTTGCTGATCTACCCATAAAATTTTTTAATGGCAGTACTGGTTTTTGTCTGGTGTCAGAGGAAGAATTGGATTTTAAACAAACAGCTCAAAAAAATGAAAAACGTAAAGATGATAAAAATTATTCTTTTGTAATGATAAAGGTCATTATTTTTTTCAAAAAATCCCATTTTCTGTAATAATACTATAATGGTTTTTACAATAAGAAAAGTTCTCTGAACTTGCCAGTGGATTTCCCCATGGAACTCATACTCTTTCAGTCTCTGTCAGATACACTACTATAAGAACATTCCAGGCCACCTGCTTTTCTATTTATCATGCTAAAAAGGTTAAAGCATTTTGTATATTATATCATCATAGTAAATTATTTTGTGTCAATTCCAAAGAACAGGATAGCTCTACTTTTAAACTAGTAATTTATTCCCAATGATGTTGAGTGACTATTCTTTCTTACTTTGTAAGATTTAAAAAATCACAAAAAGTTAAATAATAATTTATCTCTTTTGCAAAGATGATGATCTTTTGCATTAAGATCATCATGTATTTTTTCTTAATTAAATAACTGATATAACATATTAATATTTTCTATGATATAAAAATTCTTCTTTTAGTTGAAGTTGAAATAACTCCAAAAATCGTATGTTCTCCCTCATATACGGACATTAGATCAAGGGCAAACACAACAAGGGGATTGGACTTTGATCACATGATAAAGCGAGAGCACACTTGGGAGGTATGAGGATAGGTAAGACACTCAAAAAACTAGATAGCATTTGTTGCCCTCAGTGCAGAGAAACTAATGCAGATACTTTAAAGCAACAGAGGCCAATAGGAAAAGGGGACCAGGAACTAGAGAAAAGGTTAGCTCGAGAAGAATTAATTTAGAAGGTAACACACATGCATAGGAAAGCAATGCAGGTCAACTCCCTGTATAGCTATCCTTATTTCAACTAGCGAAAAACCTTGGTCCTTTCTATTATTGCTTATACACTCTCTTCAACAAAATTAGAGATAAGGGCAAAATAGTTTCTGCCTGGTAGCAAGGGGGTCAGGGGGGAGAGGGAAGGGGTGGGGCAGTAAGGGGGGGATGGGAAAAGGGGGGAGAAATGACCCAAACATTGTATGCATATATGAATAAAAAAAAAAAAAAGAAAGAACTCGCAAAGTTTACCCCTGGTTATCTTTTGATAAACTTATGGAACAACTCCTTAGTTGTACAATTGAAATAATTATGATAATTAGTATTTTCTTAAAGAAGTCATATGTTTTTTATACAGGAGAAAATTAAACATTCCTTAATTCTGCATTCTGTCATTTTACAACTGATTTTCTCTTTTTCCTTTTTTGTCTTAATTAATGGTTGGTTTTTACATTGGTGTTTCTCCCCCATTAGATTTGCCACAGGCTTTGCAGATTTTCTTTTTTTAAAAAATAAACTTTTATAGTTAGTCAAAATTTTGTGAGTTTTGCAAGTGTTAATGCTTTCATTTTTATCTTTATTTTTAACTCTATTTTTTTCATTGCCTTTATTCCATTTTTTGTAGTAGTACATCTAATTTATTTCCTTCTGTCTTATTTAATAGTGGAAGATTTTAAGGCATGAGTTTGGCTCTTTTTATAGAGGTAGTTTATATCACTTTTTTCTGTAGTCAGTTGTATTTTAATTTTTTCTTTGTGTTAAGCACTTTAAAAAATTTCCTCAGTTCTATTTTTTAGCACTTCCATTGTTAATTTTAAAAATACTTCACTGAGATCAGACATGAGCTGAATTGGTTATATTTTTATTGAGTTGTTTTAGTTGGCTAGCATATTATCAGATTATTAAATATGGTCTTAGAAATGATATATTCTGTTAAGTTTAAGCTAATTATTCTAATTTTTATGCACCTCTTTGTATTTTGCTTTCTAAAAAACTACTTTATCAATGATTCAAAGTGTCTAAAAGTCATTACCATGGTGACTTAGTCACATTCTTTCATTTTCCCTGGCTTTTTAAAGTAGACTATATTGTCCATGTTTGAGTCTTCCTTTGTAAGGATGATTGTATAGCATGGTATCTGGAAAAACTGATGGATTTAAAGTTGTCTTTATAAAGAACTCCAAAAATTAAACACCAAAAGAACAAAGAATCCAATTAATAAATTGGCAAATGAATTGAACGACAATTCTCAAAAGAAATACAAATGGCCAATAAACACATGAAGAAATGTTTAATATCCTCAGCCATAAAGGAAATGTAAATCTAAACAACATTAAGACTCTAGCTCACCTCAGTCAGAATGGCCATCATCAAGAAAACGAGCAACAACAAATGTAGAGCAGAGTGATGGGGAAGGAATCTTCCTACACTGTTGTTAGGAATGCATATTATGAAAATCAATATGGAGGTTCCTCAAGAAACTGAAAATAGAACAGTCATATGTTCCTGCTATACCACTCCTGGACATATGTGCAAACGAAATACAACACAGATCCCTGCACACCCATGTTTCTAGCAATGCCATTCATAATAGCCAGCCTATGGAATCAGCATAGATGTCCATCACTGAAGAATGGATAAAGAAAATGTGGTATGCACGGACAATAGAGAATTATTCAGCTCTAAAGAGTGAAATTATGTTGTTTGAAGGAAAATGGATGGAACTGGAAATCATCATATTAAGTGAAATAAGCCAGACTGAAAAAGATAAGTATTGAATGTTCTCTCTTATATGTAGAATCCAGACCTAAGTTTTAACACACAGGGGACTGCATGGGAGTGAGACCCAATGGGAGGGGGTGGGTAAAAGGGGAGGGTGAAAGAGGGTTGATGGATATGATCATGCATGAATGAAAACAAAATAATGAAACCCATTAAAATTATTTTTAAAATAGAGGCAGTGGAGTAAGAAAGAGTAATAGATGGGAAGAATTTGACCAAAGGACATTATATGCAAATACAGAAATACCACAATGAAAAATCTTTGTATAATTAATACTGCTAACAAAAAATTTTAAATTGCACACTTAATAAATGCTATACAATTAATATATGCTAATAAATTTACTCTCTACTGTACTAAAAAAAGCTATATTTATCAACTTCCATTTTCTCAACTATAAATGAAGATAAATATTTCCTTACAGGGTTGTTACAAGGATTAAAGGAATAAATATGTGCAATGTGATTTTGTGGTGATCTGGGTTGGTGCCACAGCTAAGGAAGTTGCTTAGATTGCAGTTAGGACTACATTGGAAGCTCGGAGCAGTAGGTAATTATAAATATGATCCTCATAGCAAATCACAACTGAGTTCAGATTTCACCTCTATCGCTTATTAGCTGTGCGGTTTCTGCTACAGGTAGCCAATCTATCTTTTTTGTTTTCTTTCGCTTATTTTGTGACCGGGTCTTGGTATGTAGTCCAGGCTGGGCTCAAACTCTCAATTCTCCAGTCTTTTCCTGAGTGCTGGAATTACAGATGTGTGCCACCACCTTGGGCAACCAATCAGTGTTCAGGAAGAAAATACCTATCTCATAGGACAGCTTTGAGTATTTAGTATCTTAGTGCAGGAATTTACTGTATCATTATGTAAATATTTAACACAGTGCCACCTGTCTTCAGTGAATGTTACTACTCTATGAGGATGTTTTATCTGATACACATCTGTTGTTATGACTGCTGTTCTTATATAAAATTTCATTTTTTATACTTTTTTCTTTTTGCTTTTACTTTAAATTTTTGACTTTGACTATAACAAAGTCTGTGAGAGTGGCCACCCCTTTGCAAGTTGTCCTTGGTAGAATTAGTTTTACTTCTCCCTTTGCCAGACATTCTAAATTCTTAAGTAAAGCAGCACTTAAATGATTCCTTATCATGTTAACTGTTAAATAATCTTTCTTTAGCACCCAGAACATCTGGTTCAGATAATATCTGAACATTTTCTGGCCTCCTAATTCTTTTTTTTTCCTGTTTTAATTATCATATTATTGTTGTGCTTTAAAATTTACAAAAGTTCTTACAATATATCATAGTTGAATTCATCCCCTCCATCATTCTCCTTTATTCCTCTTTCCCCATTCCTGGAATAGTTTCAACAGATCTTATTTTTCCTTTTTCATAATAAGTACAAAATAATTTCCACCATATTCTGTGCAGAAACTATTACAAAACAGTTACATTTCTAAGAGGCTTAACTAGCAGAAAAGGAACTAGCAGAGGAGGTCCAAATCAATTGTGGATGTTCCCACCAGAGAATAAAAGGAGATACACTCCAAATGACAAAGACCCCACCCAGCATGTAGCCCTCCTACCATTGTCACATTGCACCTCCTATTCCTACCTATAAAAGCCCTTTCCCACATTTGAGTTGGTCTTTATTTTTTGAGACAATAGCTCCCCCCATTTTCTCAGGGTGCTTGCTGATTTCTTTCCCACCAACTCTGAGCTACTGAGTATTGGCTTTTGAACAGCAAGCAGACAGACTTGGGTCTGGTAACAAGAATACACATATAGTTTACATGATATCTCTCAGTCTATCTGTCTATCTATCTATCACCTATCTGTCTATCTATCTATCATCTATTATCTATGCTTTAAATATATATTTATGTGATTTGGAAGGCACATTTTATTTTTAAATAATGGTTACTTTGTAAAGGTTCAGATTTAGGGGTGGGGCCATGGCTCAAATGGTAGAGTGCCTGCCTAGCAAGACAAGCTCTGGAGTTCAAACCACAGTATTGCCAACAAAATCATTAAAAGTTTGCATTTTTTTGACTTCATATTTCTCATTCATGAAATGAGTGAAAAGGCACATTTTCTTTTTGTTCTGCTTCCTAAACATTTTTATATTATTTGGGAATTTGATCCAGATTATTGCCATACAACTATGATTTTTTACATTGCATACATTTTTCACCAGTATGTTACATTTAAATATTTTATAAATAACTTTAAAATAATTATTTAATTCTGATTCTATTTTTAACATGATTCATTATTTGCTGAAAATTTTTAACATCATAACTTCTTTTAAAGCTTTTTATTTTGTTTATCAATAAGTTGGAATTTTATTTTGAGTAATACCTTCATGCTGAGATTAAAGTGCTCTCTTTTCTAAAATTGTGGATGTTCACAAACTATGATATTTGCAGTTTTTTACATGACAAAATACCAGACTAAATATCAACTTATTAATTTTAGATCTTTTCCCAATAAACCCCATTATCTCAAATTTTTGTTACACAGATTCTCTAGTTTTTAAAACTGACTTTGATTTATTTTAGTATAAAATGTAAGTTAGAATATGTCTTAGATTATTTCTAAGGATTTTTTTCTTCGTCCCTTTAATCAAAAGGATTTGCTATGGTGTTTTAAGCCTACTTGTCACTGGATCACAGTGAGCCTGTTCCATCTGTACTTCATTCTTTTTTTTTTTTTAAGTTTTAGCAAGGATTTATTTTAGTATAATAGGATAAAGTATAGACAAGAGGGTGGGGGAAGAGAGAGAAACACTTCCTGTTTCCCATTCAGGAAATGGGAGCAAAGACTCCTGTACTTCAGTCTTCATTATTCCACTCCCTTGCTTTTCACAGTTTTATTGAACTAGGTCATTGGCTGTATTTTTTGTTGTACTTTTAAAAACATTTTTCATACATGAGTTAGAATTTTGTTCTCTATAGAATTTTGTTCTCTATTTTGTTTTGACTATTTTTATCTGTGGCATTAAAAATCCAGGGCCTGTACAAAACTGGGCAAGTGCTCTAGCACTGAGCCAGGGTCCTGGCCCTCTCTGTATCTGTTTTTAGTCTTTCCCTGTGCTCAGAACAAACCCTTCTCCAACATGTTCTCCACTTACTAATTTGGTTTTATCCGGGTCAGTCCTCTTTGTTGTGATTGTTGTAGATTTTAATTTGCTATTGAAATTTTAGCATTATGGTTTATTTTACTTTCATCATACCTGATCTTGTCACTCAATACCATTTCTTCATGTCACATGTTTAATTTCATCTTGTCATCTCACTAAAATATCAGTCACCTGTTTTGTTTGCATCTCAGCTTGACTTTGACCCCTGACTATGCTGCTGTTTTATTCCCTAAGTTTTAATTCATAGAGGAGTTCACATACACAAATTTTTCTAGTTATAACTTTAACAAAAAAAAGTAAAAAAGCAAAAAACTTTTGTGAACAATGTGACAAATGGAAGTATGTTATACTGGAAAGGGGGGCTACAGCCATTACTCTTTTATGGAGTACAAATGATCACATTTTGACAATTTTTCCTCTTTTCTATTTAATATATCCAGTATTGGCAAAAACAGCCTGATGGAAATACTGCAGAGATCAGTATTCTCTTTTCTCTATATAAGACTAATACCTTCCACATTTCCTCAGGCCTCCTGCCTATAGACAAATTTATTACTTAACACTTGTCAAACTGCTTAGCACTGGGCACTTACAGAACACATAAAATATGCTATGTGATTATATTTTCCCCATAGGCATGCACTCCCCCACAAAAGAGCAACTAATAATGATTTTGTAATCTGGAGTAAAGAATTGGTGGATGGAACTACATACCAGGGGGTACAAACTCACAGGCCTCAAGGGTCCAAGCAGATAATAAAGTCACTAAGCAAAGGAGATTTAGTTACTGCTCATTAAATACATTAGAATAGTCTTTATTATCACAAATAAATGTGTTCTTTTATTTTTCTTTATAATATACTTTTTATTTTCATATTTTAGCTAGACTTACAAATTTTGATAAATGTACCTCAAATAAGAAAGCCACGTGGAAAGAATGAAAATATCAAAAGTCATGTATGGCAAATGATATATGATAAGGCATGACTAGAAATTTGAATTTTTACATGAGTCCTGGCCTTTAATGGCAGCACAAAAATTAAACTATATTATGTGGGATTTAAAAAAATACAACATAGAAGTTAAATTTGACTAAATATTGCTTCAGAAACATAGAATTTCTTTTGGCTTGCTTTTGTTCTCTGTATGTTTATTTTGAGGTTATTTCTATTTGCTATTTTTATCTGTTCTACTTTCAGCTCATGCCTAAGGTAGGGTTTAGGCAACTAAACAATAGGAGCTCTACAAATCTTATGCCCATTCAAAGTTAGGGCACCTGGCATAGGCAGTTGGTTAGGATGGATTTGCTCCTACCTACCTGCCCTATCCCTCCAAGAAATGGTTTGCCCTTAGGAGTGACAGCAACAATACATCCTTGCTGAGGCTCATTATTGAACTTCATAATTCAATAATAGAACTGATCCATGATCACAAGGAGGCAGACTATTAGTGCCTGAACCTAACCAGGGTCTTGTGTCTTATTTGCAGTAAAACAACATTAGTAAAATGGGGTTGGTCCTGGTTTGGATAGAAAGGAAGGAATAATCCAAGAAAAACATATAACAGGTCTGGGAAATATGAGTAATCTGGATCCTCGAATATTGCATGATTTTGCAAGGCAAGGAAAATTAGCCAGACGTTTCCACATCCTTGAAGAAGGAGTCCTTACATTCCCCCAGCACATTTTGGCTTGATTATGTTCACCTAGTAGCCTTCTAACTACTAATTATTTTGATAGAAACTTTATTATTTGGCAAGGACAAAATGAGTGCAAGAATTGAGGAAGGAACCTTCCCTAATTGTAGGCTTAACCGACGTTTTAAATCAGCCACCCATTACCTTGATTAACATAACTCAGGCTTCAAAACCCTGATCAACTCCAACTATACTGACACAATCCAGTTGTGTAGCATGAAACACTGAGGAACACACCCTGAACTGCTCTGTGCAGCTCAATGTTAGGAAGTAGAGCAGAGGTGTGGTGACAACATATTCTGTCTGTGACAGCACTCTTTGACATTTTCTAATTTCAAAACCAAACAGAAAAAGTTGATTTTATATGGATGGAAAATTTTATCTGGGATCCATAGTCCTTAGTGCACTTCCTTGTAGTTTTTCAAAATATAAAAGCTGAATTGAAGAAATCTATTGGGTTTCTACTGAAATGGTGCCAATTAAGTTTTTTGCTATTCCTCAGGAAAATTCCTTGGCTTAGTAATAATGTGAATTCCTGGCAATCCCTTGACAATATTGAATTTAGGGCACTGAGATGCTTACATTTTCAAGAGAATATTCTTGGCTCTTGTCATCATTTTTCCTTCTATTATACAGTAGGAAAATTACATATTTTGTTTAACATTATTAGGGAATCTGTGTAATCCCTTTAGAAATTACTGACTGACAAACATTTCATAAAATCATTTCCCTTGTTTATACTAAGTAAAGAGATTATCATCAGTGATGTATCTACTGGTTTTTCCTATTACACCATGAAAACCTAGTAGATATGAAGAGAATCAGGAATGATTCAGGAATCATAACAAGCAATTCTGATTGCCTAGCATGTTCATGGACTGGATGATGACAATATCTGAAACAGCTTAAAGAAATATGGTAGGTTAACATAGGCCTTTTAGGTACTTAGATACTTACTTCTTTTTCATAATATTCTCAATTATTCCTGGCTATCATTTTTTCTCATGCTAGAAGCTGATTTCTATGAAAATTGTAGTTATCAGAGAGGGTTTTGAATATTCATAAAGTTTAATGTTCTCTTAATTCTGACAAATAGGACAATATTCTGTCTCATTCTGCTAAGTTCCTGATTAAAGGAATCTAGGGGAACTGCTGTAGGGTAAACCAATAAAAGTGTAATCAATACATTAGATTTAATAATATAAAGATGAAAATTTCTCAGGTAAAATATGTTAAAAAATTTCACTATCCTATGTCCCCAAAGAGTTCAGAAAATCAAATGATAATTGACTTTGATGACGCAATTTAGGTAATAAGACTTGGGCAACTGTCAAACCAATAAAATATTGTGTTATCAGGGCCTTGTTTTCTTTCACCATTCTCTCTGTCCTTTTGTCTTTGTACAGGTGGATACTATTTTTCTACACACATCATGGAATAATTATCAGGTCTTCCAGGCTTAAGTAATATCAGCAGCCTTTCCTTAAATTTCTTTCTGAGGGATAGCCAGAAGGCTAACTAAGAAGATCAACTATTCCAAAGATATCTTCATCACACTGGATCCTTGTTACTCTCCTTCATCTCCTGTGGACCTCTTCACATTTTTTGTTAATTCTAACAGAATTTAATTAAAAACATAACACTCGAATCATTTATAAGAAAATGCTTCAGGGACATTTTCTCACAAAGAGCTCAAAGCATCTCCTCTTTTTATTCTTTACAAAGCTCTGTGAGGTATGTGGGGGAGTCTTGATAGGAGTAATCTTATCTACTTTAATTCTTTAGGAACTGTTCTGATCCTAACTGTACAAAGATTTCATGTAGGGTTTTGCATTTATTTCCTGAGTTTGCTAAGGGCACAGTGGGAGGATAACAGTAGGCTTTAAAAAGATCTATCATCTCCCATAAATTATGAAATTGCTAAAAGTACAAAACTGCCAAATGAAGAGAGGTGGGGCTTTTTTACATGTAAATTTGCAAGCAGCATATCGAAGTGATTTGTAGAACAGTAGAAGTTTGGTTTCCTCATTACACTCAAATACTGTGTATCTAATGCCATGGCCATGAAAAAAAAAAAAAGCACTGGAAGTGATGGGTGAATATCACTCATTTAAGGACACCACTTTCTCTGCAGAACAATTCATAGTGTCCTAGTAGCAGATCAGATGAAGTTCTATATTTTACAAATTCAGTGACTTTAGAAATTGGTGAAGTCTGTTCCTAGCTATTTCCACAATGGCACAAGAAGAGAAGAACCATGGGAATGGTGTAGTGGCTGATGTGAAATAATTTCCTGATTTTATTTTAATGTCTTTCTCAACAATTTCCTGTTATAAATTTCAGGATAATGAAATGTTTAGGAATGAAGTTATTTCGAAGGTGGGTTTGTATATACTTGTTGATCAGTAGAGTCAGCTAATGTTACACCTACATCTACCAACTTTTACATTTTTCACATTTGAACATTAAGTCAGTCCTGATTGCCACATAAATCATAATAAACAGCCTGTTAGAGTCTTTATTTTCAAAAGGAGGTAGGAGTTTTAGGGAAAACTGGAGGCCACGTATGTGAGATGTTTCTGTGGTCATAATTTCCAGTTGTTCTCTGTGTGAAAAACAATTGTTCAAAACATGTTGAATTGAGTGCTGAAGGAAATAAAATATAGTGAGTAAAGGATGCATTCGTCATTGACATTCAGAGGAGAGCAGAAGAAAAATCCATGCCAGTCCCTTCTTGTGGGGTTTCAGATACCTGACCTTCCCAGCAAGTGGTGCCCCAGGAAAGAGGCTTCCCTCTGCAGGTCTATGAAATTGTGTCTTCAGATGCATGTTGCACAAGTCATCATACTTGACCTTCCTGGAGCATCATAACAATTCAACCACATCACCACAAGCATTATGACACGGCCATTTCCCACATTTCTTAATTAAAATAATTTTCTTGCATTAATATTATTATGGAAAAATTATATTTAGGTAAGATACTAACTTCAGAGTTAAATTAACAAACACATAATTACTTACTTCTGACCTGGGAGGCTTTATTTCTTTAAATCTTTATTTCTTTAAATCTTACTTAGCGATTACTAAGCAGACTGAAGTTAACATCAGTACCTGGTTTCTTAGGAACACCATGGAACTTGTCACAATCAGATTGTCTTCTGGCTGCCTTTTGTTGGAACACTGTAAAAAATACAGTACATATTATTTGTTGAATATGAGTATTAAAAAACAAACATTATGATGCAACATACCATTTTCCTTAGTTAAGAGTTCCAGAATTGTTATTATTTTTGAGTAGGAAGATTATTAAATCTTCAGTTTTCTCATGTGCACTTTACCAGTCATTTCAGAAAGCATTGTCTTTGGGCAGAGTAGTACAATGCTGACAGAATACCTCATTTAGCTAAACAAAGACATGATTCTGTTTTAATATTAGGTAATGATAAAAGGAGCATGTTGTTAAAAGTGAAACAGGTTAAGACTACAAGAAAATTTCCATTCGCACAGAAATTACTCAAGCTGACTTTATTGGTGATAAGAAAAGACAATAATAATTGTTTCTTTTCTTTCTTTTTTGGTAGGACTGGTGTTTGAACTCAGGGTTTCATGTTGCAAAGCAAGCACTCTACCATTTGAGCCATGCCTCCAGTCCATTTTTCTCTGGTTATTTTGGAGATGGGGGTCTCATAAACTATTTGCCTGGGCTGGCCTCCCAATCTCAGCCTCCCAAGTAGCTAGGGTATGGGCAGGAGCCAACAGTGCTCAGCTAATTGCTTCTTCTTAACTAGATGAATAGACTGTTGTATTTTACAGACGTAGTAATAATTTTAAAAAGGCACTTTATTCTTGCATCATTTATCTAGACCTCAGACCTATTAAAGGTGCTTATTTGAATTACTTCATTATCCAAGTTCTTTGTTCTCATTTATTATTTCTTACACAAAATTCTGGGAGAAAAGTACTCACCCAATTTTGCAGATGAAAGATAAATTTACTGTTTAATATTTATTGAGCACTCAAATCCACAAAGTTTGTTATGGCTTCTGACATTTGTTAATGAAAATGTCCAGCTCCTTTACTATGGAAAATGAACATCCCAGCATTACATTTATTTTTTGTGGGAGTTGGAATTATGAGGTTTGGGAATTAGAAGAGGCCTGGGAGATGTAGTCCAACCTCTTATGTTTATAGATGAGGGAGGTGGAAGTAACTGGTTTATAAAAGGGCTAAGTAATTTTGCAGTGATCCCAGAGCTGTTACTAGTAGAGAAGTGATTTAAGACCTCAGACTTTGAACTTCTATTTGTTGCTTTCTTCTCTTCCCTTATATAATAATTCTCTTTTAAAAGTAAAGAAGGAGATGGCAAGGATTCAATGGAACCATAGAGCATTTTTTCAACATGGTTGTGTCTCTTGTTCTTAGCAGTTCAATAGGATTTGGGTGGGATGGTGCTTGACCACTGTGACTGGGAAAATTACCTCATCAGTTATCATGGATCTCTTCCTTAGTTTTAATTTTTTTAAACCAATCTAATATCAAGGTCATATCTGAGGTTAATCTAGCAGATATTCTGAATTTGTAAAAGGCCCCAAACAAAATCAAACCAAGTCAATAATTATTTAAAAGCATCTAATTTGCCAGGTGCTGTCAAGAGAAAGGGTGTTCCTTTCAACTGTCCTCGGGAGGCAAATATATTTTCAAATATGATGCACTCGAGAAAAAATACATATGAAATAACATTTCTGGTTGAAAATCACTTTTCTGCTTCAAGTTCTGGGCTTGTGGCTTACATATTTCCTAAAATAAAACACATTGAGGGATATATAGTATGTGAATGTATTTTGGTATATTAGAAGTTTTTGAAGTGGTACTTTGATAGGTTACTTCTAAAAGTCTTAAAGAAATGCAATACTTCTAAAGTTATAATAACACATAGTCTGTGTTTTTTGCTAAAGTTATTAAGATATAACTGATAATGTATAAGACTAAAAAGCTATACTCTAGCATCATTAATATGGGAAATGATTTGAATCCAAAGAAATTCAAACAATAAATTCTTCAACAAAACCATTTAAGAATTCTGCTGAGGTTTGAAGCTACAGAGTATTTGGAAGCAGAATTATTTTTCCAGCTTTTTTGGGGTGTTAAGATACTACAAATCACTTTACATTCTATGTTCTTTTGGAATACTTTCTGCTGACAGTAATGCTCACCAGTATTAAGAAATTGTATGCAGCATATTTATTAATTTATTATGAAGACCTTACTAGAGTTATACTTGGGACAGTCTGGGATTGGGGTGGAAGATTAGGATGGAAAGTTAGATGGCAAGAGTGGGGTGATTATGAAAATGCTGATTACAGAACTCTTTAGATGCAGGATGTGCTGTAGGTCATGACCCATAGTGCATATGTCCTCTTTACTTGTCTATCCTGCCTTTGAATTTTTTTCTGATTTATCTCCAGCTGCACCCATTTCTCCTTGTTCCCTTTCACCCATGTTTGGGTTAGGCTCACTTCCTTACAAAACCCAATTAGCAATTAACAGATTGCCAAGCAAATAGCCTTCTCTCATGCCTAGACTTTTGGTCAGCAGGTATTTTTAAAAATATGATGTAACCTCTAGCCTGGCTCAAAAGACCAAAAATCGTATGTTCTCCCTCATATGTGGACATTAGATCAACAGCAAACACAATAAGGGCATTGGACTTTGAGCACATGATAAAAGCTTTAGCACACAAGGGAGGGGTGAGGATAGGTAAGACACCTAAAAAATTAGCTAGCATTTGCTGCCCTTAACGCAAAGAAACTAAAGCAGATACCTTAAAAGCAACTGAGGCCAATAGGAAAAGGAGATCAGGAACTAGAGAAAAGGTGAGATTAAAAAGAATTAACCTAGAAGGTAACACACACGCACAGGAAATTAATGTGAGTCAACTCCCTGTATAGCTATCCTTATCTCAACCAGCAAAAACCCTTGTTCCTTCCTATTATGGCTTATACTCTGTCTTCAACAAAATTAGAGATAAGGGCAAAATAGTTTCTGCTGGGTATTGAGGGGGTGGGGGGAGAGGGAGGGGGCAGAGTGGGTGGTAAGGGAGGGGGTGGGGGCGGGGGGGAGAAATGACCCAAGCCTTGTATGCACATATGAATAATAAAATAAAAAAAAAGAAAATATGATGTAGCCTCATGAAAAGATCTATTTAAACTTGCTTTCTGAAACTAGCCTATTGAAATCACTGAAGCAAACATGCATACTCTATTAGTCTTAGAAAAAGAATAAACATAAAATTCTAGAATTGTTAACTTTTCTTTTTTCCAGTTGATATCAGATAAACATTTTTAATTGCTTCTACCAGAAAAACATTTGTCCTAAAAAGCTTTATACACTTTATATATATTTACAACGTTCAATCACTTGCATAACTTTTATGAGTATTAAACATACAATCCATGATAGAGTGAGAACTGAGCATTGGGTGTGAGTCACTGAGTTTTATTATATACACAAGAATGTGTGAAGTGTGTAGCCTGGTATCTATGTACATTTGTATATTTTTTTCTGTAAAATAAGATTGTGATTATTTAGGTAAGTGTCTGTCTTACTCCCAGGACTTTATTTTCTTGCCAATAACTCTAAGGCTTAGATGTGGTGATCTCAGATGTTTCATTCAGCTTGCATTCTAAGATGCTACCATTCTTATTTCTCCAGACATTCCAGGTCTAATAGTGGTGGGATGAATTCTTAAGTAAATATGAATTTAAGTGGAATGCTTAATTTATGTTGTTTGGGCTTAAACTAATAGAAAAACTCAAAAGTTACCACAGACTAGTGATAATTTTTTTATAATATTGTGAGATAATCCTGTCTATATATTCTGAAATTCTTGGAGTATATAATTTCCATCACGGTCTACCTCAACAGTGTTCAAAGAATGCTATCAAGACAATTTGACAAATGTCAACTCTGACAATCTTGTGCTTTGTGAAATCTTAGTTTTCTCTTGCTTCCTGAAATTGAAATTCAAGAAGAGAGAAACATGAGTGCATTGTTTGTTTTTGTCATTACCTTTAACCATAAAAAAAGTCCACTGAAGAAGGACTGAAAACAAATTTTTGAGGTTCAAAATAACCCCACAGGATCCAAATGTCCCAAATAATATCCTCTTTGAATTTCAATATTGGTAGAATGACTTGTGTAAAAGTTTCTTTGGGATAGAAATGATATTGAATGGGAAAATTAGTATATATTAAACATTCAAAATGCTAAGCAAAACAGAGCTAGCCGAAGAGCAGAGGAGGAGAACATGAAATATAACAAATTCAGTTACACAGTTTGTCTTTTCAAGCTACTTATCAAAGAATATTCTTCATCAATCTTATTTGTGGTGTACAGCAAGCAAAAGGATTCTTCCAGAACTTCCCTTTTTTAGAAAATCTAATAAAGCTTACTTTGGATTATTTTATAAGTGACTGTTGTAGCATTCACTGGCATTTGTGAAGATGGATGATAAGTCACAAACACCCTGATATTCCATGCCCATTTAGAGGTGAAGAATGAAATGTTGTTTAGAGTTCTCCACCCATCACTGATGACTTTTCTTCTAAGTAGAGATTTGAAATGAAGTAAAATATGAATATCTGTGTTGTGTTCTGAGCTTTCAGAGAATGATATTGTAGAGGGTGGTAGCAGTGTGATTGATTATTTGCTTAGCAATGTTTCATTAAGTTACTAACTACATAGTCAAGGGCTGTACTAGGTCTGGAGGGTGCAAAAGTACACAGGACACAGTCACAGTTTCCGTTCCATCCTCCACTTTGGTGCATGGACTTAAGTGAAAATTGAATGTGCCATTAGTGGCTACTGATGAGAGAGGCTAGAGATGAGAAACAATCAGGAAAAATGAGGGTCAAAATTTAATCATTGGGGCTCTGTTCCTCCTGTCTTGCTCCCTCAATCTGTACCATGCAAATAACAATCACAAAAAGACAGAATGAGGTAAAAGAAGCAGGACAAACAACCCCTTTGTCTAGCCAGCAGATGTAGGGAACAAAATGTTCTAACCATATAAGTAGTCCTATTGACTAATCTCAAGCTCAGAAGATGCAGCCTTTTTTAAATTGTTCAAGAGAGATGGAACATTCCATTCATCTTAAAACACCATTTCATTATGTTTGCAATAGTTACAGGTTATTCACCTGAATAAATTTATCCAGTGTGGGCCACCATATCTGAACAGAAACATTCAGTTGGTGTTGACACAAATAAGACAGTCACATCAGACATACAATATAAAGATCTTTCACATGAAAGTGGTTTGCTGTGCTATGTAAATGAGAGTGGTGACATTTTGTTTTTAGGGAAAATCTGAAAATGGCTAGCTGGTAGCACATGTGAGGTCACTGATATGCTTATGCCTTACTCTTGAGACTGGAAAAGATAGAGGGAGAAAAGCACATATTTTCCTGAAGGAATATGGCACAGAACTTTAATTTCAATGGTGATATCACCAAGTGCTTTAGTTTCCTGAGGAGAAAACATTAATTTTCTTTCTAATTCATAACAGAAACTTTGATAGATGTGCTCCTTGAATATTCCTCTCTTGAAACAGGAAATCTCACTATAAATTATTTCTCTACTTCCAAGCAACTTAATTTTTGTTGAAGTACAAAACAAACTGGTTTTGTCTGCATATTTATTCTTTCTCATGCAGATACTATTTCTATTCTAAAACTTTCTTTCTTATCCAGGAAGTCAGTACATTCTGAAAGAAGCTTGGGGCTGTTGCAATGAGTTTATTAGCCAAACTCTCACTCACCTCTGAGCAGGCAGGTCTTCCTCCCTTGTTACCAGGTAAGCAGCATGTGCTGAACACCAACTGCTTGTATGCACCATGCCTAATTGCTTATTTGTATTCAATAAGGAAATGATATGTGTGTATACATTACTCTAGTACCATTCCAAGTAATATTCTTTTTGTTTCAAAAAGAAAAAGTAGAAAGGAAGCCAAAGTAAGACTCTGGAAACTATGTGCATGCTTAGTGATTACCAAAACTAAATTCTCTTCCCTTTCCTCCTCTGTATTAGAAAATGTTCTCATGAGAAGTCCTAATGGGACCACAATTTGCATTTTGTTTTGTTTCACAGGATGATAGGAATGGCCTGTAAATGTCTTTTTAATATAAGCTGTTCGGTTATGCTCACTTTGAACAAACATTGAAAACTAGTTCTCCTAATAAGTCTCAACCTAGAGAAATGCAGTTTGGAGACTCCAAAAGGACAGGCTGTGACCATTTGTTCTAGATAGTTATTTGTATTAGTAGCTAAACAATATTTTGGAAAAGTCATGCAAGATGATATACTGGCAGAAGCAAAGGCAGACTAACTGGGGAGATGAGGGAGATCTACCTGAACTCATTGTCTATAGAATACCTTTTATCATAGTGTCTACCGTCTCCAGTATATTGCTCTGTGGTAGACACTGAACTTATGTAGCGTTAGTTCTTATGAAAACTCAGAGAAACAGGTATTATCAGTTATTAAAAAAACAGCAAGTGAAACAGGATTATGTAACTTTGACAAAGTTATACAACTTTCAGTGGCGCAGTCATAAGTCAAATTTAGTTCCATCTGTCTTCACAGTCTTTAAGAATTTCACTACACCATGCTGCTGTCCCTTGCAAGAGATACCTTTCAATGTACCAACTCCACAGAGTATCTTGTTTTCCTCTAATTGCTGGTTACTTAGAATTAAAAAATTCACACACTAATAGAAAATACAGTAAATTTAAGAAATCTAAATTGAGAAACAAAAAAGAGAGAACATGGGTAGATAGCTGTTTTACTCAGTTCTGATCTCATCTTTAAATGACCATCTCTAAGAGTTAAGCAACATAATATATTAAAGAGAGAAAGAAACAAAATTGACTATGCAATTGCCTGAAAATCTGTGGGTTTGATAATATGTTCATTCATTTTCCAATGTAATATAACTCCTTTAATGTCAATTCATACCACAGTAGGTTATTGCCTCTTTCCCACTTCACTAATATCAAGGAGTTGAATCCTTAGAAGATGAAAATGGAAAAGCTTATCATTATTATGGCAACATATCAACAGGTGGCCTGAAAAATATTTCCTGGGTTTCATTCAGAATATCTGTGAAGGAGCCAGGGGGTCATGATGTTTTGCTGTGAAAAGCACAGAAAGAACAAATAAAAACATGTGGATTTCACAAGCAGGTCAGAACCACTGTTCTCTTGCAGAGTTGTATGGACAGCCTATCATGTAAAGGAGAGGCAGAGAGTCACTGGGAAAAGCAGGGTGTTAGGTTTACAAACAGAATGATAAGCATGTCACTCTGTTCTTAGAACACCTGTGATATACTACTATATCTTGAAGCTAAATAGTTTGGATAAGGTCATCTAGGTAGAGCAGGGTCGAAGGCCCTTGATACAGACCTACTTTAATCCACTTGACTATAGTTCCTTACTAATGAGGACAGAGACCATTCAATTCTGTCACATTTACAATGATATGGATTAATTTTCACCAGAGTTTCTACAAGGTCTTCTTTGTCACCTTTTTGCATTTCAGTTGCATTGTGTGTGATCAATTTCAAGTACAAGTAAATTGCAAGTGGAAATTTTCTGAGAGTAACTGAATTGTACTTGACATTTTGGGGTCCCAGAAGCTGAGTAGCTCTCAAAAAGGTCATATACAACTTCGTTGCACTGAAAAATGCCAAGGGCATTTCAGTAACAATTGAAAAATTGAAAGAGAAATTATATTCTACCCCAAATCAGCCACATGGACACTGAAGATATATCTTGTTCTATTAATTATATGAGGTGGGAATGAAAAATTATTCATTGATGTTGAAAATTTTTCTGCAATAAACATTCCTCTCTTTGCATGATTTGTGGATACAGTTTTACAACCCTTCTTTCTACACAATGTCAAGTGCTCATTTTCATTCCTTGACAGAATTCAAGAATTCTGTCACCAAAGGAGACAGTAAATACATGTTAATTCCACTATATCCTTGATGCCTAACGAACCTGATCTTTTTTAATGTAACAGGGAAAAAAAGGTGGAGAGAATATGACATCTGAAAACAGGGAGACTTCAAAAACTTTTTAAGAAAAATGAGTTATTCTTGTGGTTGTTAATGTAAGATTAGGTTTAATATACCAATGATGGGATAAAAAATCAGAAACATATTTCTTAACAAAATGGGCCAACATGGGTTCAGTTTCACATTGCCAAATCATTTCTGGTGGTAAAGAATTAAAGAATCATGGTGAATGGAAATAGAGCGTCTCTCCCATACATTATGCTTTGTGACTCCCACAAGAATGCTTAGTTCTATGTGAATATCTTAGAGCTTTATTCCTTTCTGTGTGAGCTCTGCTCTTCAAATTAGCAGTGCTTCAAACACTGAATGCTTTGAAACAGGAGAAATTTAGAAATTAAGAGAGTATTAATGAAGTCTTTTATTCTCGCCCTATTCATTTGTTCATTCTGTTAATATTCATTGTTTCTGGGGGTTTTTTGGCACTACTGAGATTTGAACTCAGGGCTTCAAGCTTGCTAGGCAGGCACTCTACCACTTAAGTTAATAAGACTGAATTCAGTCTTTATCCTTTGTTAATAAGACTGAATTCAGCACTGAGCATGGTGCCAAAGACATACAGATGAGCAAAACCAGCCAAGGTTGGTCTCTTCCTTCCTGGATTGTATGGATTGGAAGGAGGAAATAAACATCAATGGGTAATATTGAAGAATATATATATAAATGAAGGAAGCTGGTGGTGCCATTTTATAGGCATGGGAAAGAGATGGATATGGGTTCAAATCCCCTTCTTCCTCTTCCTAGTTTTATCATTTGGGTAAGACACCGAAACTTATTGTTCCCATACCTCCAAAAATGAGACAATCAATGCCAACCATCCAGGAGTGTGGTATGAATTAGGAACTATCACAAAATTTACCTAATCATAATTATGATAAGGAGTAGATTAAGTCAACTTGTCGCATTAGAGGACAGGTCTTCTTTTCCCCATTATACTCTATCTGTATTATCTATTTTTCTTAACTTCTAACTATAACAGAGTCCAAGAAACACATGGACAATTTTTCTATAATGAAGTCAGTTTGTTAAAGTCATGCTTTGCTTATAAGCCAAACAAAGATGAAGTAGAATTGCCTTAAAATATAATGCACTGAATACTATATATGAAGCATTGTTGATAGGTTTTTGATAATTTTTTCTCATTTACAAGATTATAAATTTATGAAGTATATATTTTAATTTTACCCCCAATTTACTATGAGAAAATCAAATATCAGACATATGTTACTTGCTTAGTTAATATCAGCTTAACTTCAATACAGATCTTTCCTTAAAGCTAACAAGGTTTTCCTGTATCTCTCTGGCTTTCCTTTTGGCTCTACCAGTTTTTTCTTGAGTCTCTGAAACAGTAAACTGAGGTTATGCATCATGCACTCTTCTTCCATTCCGTACTGGACATCTATCTCTTTTGGCTATGTTACACTATGGATGTATCAATATTATGCAACCACTCTGTGTTCTGGCAAGAATTGGAGAAAATTAATGTGCTCCTAATTAAATAGGTGGCTTTATGGGAAATGGTGACAATTCCATTTAATAAATCGGTCTGAGCTTTGGTGTGGGAGAACAAAAGGAAAGATGTGGCAAAAGACTTTAATACTGTGAAATGCAAAGCACATCAAAAAAGAATTAGCTGATGAAGCAATCTCTTTCTGATGAAAAAACAACAAACAGAGGCAGGCAGGTATATCCCAGTGAAAGAGAAAAAGAAGAAAATTTGGAAGAGGTTTTTGGTGACTTCATTTACAATCCAGCTTTTGGTACTGAATACCAATATCTATTTTGTACATCCAACTCAAAAACAATCGAACAAAATTTCTAACATTGGTTACCATATCCATGTAAAACAAATATCCTGAGAGCAAATTAGATTGTCTAATTGAATAAAAAAGACGTCTTATAATTGTTGAAGGGTGTTAGGATTTGGATGGGTAGGTAACATAAATAACTTTTAAATTTTCTAATAGAAACTCAACATTTTAGTATTTGTTAAAGTTCCTACATATGCATCTAAATTTTGCCTTTGCTATTACTGGGTCTTGCACTGAGTAGGAAAGCACTCTACCACTTTAGCCACTCCCTTTGCCTCTTTTGCTTTAATTATTTCTCACACAGAATCTTGCACTTTTTACCCCAGGCCAAGCTTGGACTTTGATCTTCCCTTCTCCATTTCTTGCATAGCTAGGATAACAGATGTGTGCCACCATGCCTGGCTATAGGACAAATTGAACCATTACCATGTGAAGAATTTGCATAAGTAGTAGACAGAAGACTTTGTCATTGGTACTCAATAAATCTTTGTGTAATTAATAAATAAATGAGTATGGATGAAAACTATTCCAACCCACATAGTTAACCTGGGGATTGGTTGAAAGTCCAAAGTAGTCATTGTCCCAAGTTTCTTCTCCAGTCCTGTGAAATGGGGCAATCAATCATAATGGGAGGTTATTCACTATTCACTTCAGAAATGTAACAGAAGTGGTGGGACGTGGGACATAAGTATTGTGAATGGCAGGAGATACACACTGGACTGGAAATAGGTAGAACAAGTAAAGCTGTGCCTTCTGAATGATGAGGTTTTCTTTTTCTTTCTTTTTTTTTTTTTTCTTTTTGGTGGTACTGGGGTTTGAAGTCAAGGCCTCATGCTTGCCAGTCAGGCGATCTACCACTTGAGCCACTCCACGAGCACTGAATGATGAGGTTTTCTAGTCTTCTTTTCATACTTTAATCTCAGTGTGCTGGCAAGTAGATGAGTAAGTGCAGAGTTATACTTGGATTCTATTCTAGAAAAATTGAGACAGATAGGAGAACAGTGTGATATAAACTGACATTTGGAGTCACTTTATGGAAAGGCTGGTTTCTTCCCGATGGCACTACAATGTAGTCCACAAATTAGCAAGGAGGGCTTCCATTCAGTATTTTGAAACTTCACTCTTCAACATGAAAGCATAGGCAAGGAAAGCCATATTTTCTGGAAATTTCAAGCACTATAGGCAGGATGAATAAATAAACAACAAACAAAACCAATGGAGACAATATGAGGGTAGAAGAAAAATTAAAATTTAGACAAATGAAATTTTGAAACAAAACCTGGAACAAATATATTGAATTACTTCAGTCCCCTGTGCAAAAAAAAATAGAGAAAAGAATGCTATAAAATAGCTCAGAGAACATGAAAACGAGAAAGACATCTTGGAAAACAAGAATCTGACTGCCAATAGAAAGAATGGAAGATAATGACCCAAAAGTAGAAAAATGCAACATATGAATTCTGCTATTGAGTACTTTCCTGGGAACTGGAATACAGGAGAAGGTGCACCACTTCAAAAATTCCTAGCATATAGCAAAATTCTCATGTTATATTCTGTCTATTTTCTCTCATTTACAAGTATTTATTAGGATTTAGCAGCTTTATTCAAAAAAGGTAGTAATAGTCTAGAAATCACTATGGTATACAACCTGAGAACTTCTAATTGAAAATGATTCCTTGGCTTCATGATCTTGATAATTATTTCAGTTCATCTTTGTTTTTGTAAAACATTTATTAATTTGTTATTTTTATCATTATCAGCAGTAGACCACTGTTAAATAAGTATGACATGCCTTTGCAAATAACATATGCAGTCATTACTCTTCCACATACAAACCTCTCAATACATTCTGCTTAGGGGATGGAATGGTTTCTTTTGATCACAATAAGTATGGAAGAGCAATTGTGCTTCTTTCAGGTGGATTTGTGATATACACTTAAATATTCTTGTGTTGCAAGCTATTGTAGCTCAGTTTCCCTCTTGTAGAATTATGGAATAACTATAAATAGAGTTTACCTATATATGCTATGATTTGTTTCATGTTCCTTAGAGTTTTTTTTTAAATTAACCCTCTTAATGAAGAATTAGAAAGCATAATCCAGTTCATGATTTTTTATTTTCATTATTCATTATTTTTCTAAGTTAAAAAAAGGGCTGATATAACTCATGTGTTACTTGAAAAGATTTCAATCTTCAGAGTTTTAGAGCATTGTCACATCACCTTACCTCCTTTCCCCCGCAAAAGGACAATGAACATCCACAAACTACAACAAAATATTACCTTGAGCTATGTAAGGTGTTGTCTCTTCTTTTGGAAGGATATTTGTGGGACGGGGAGTGGGGGCAGGAGGTCTGTTTATAATGAAAGATCGACTTCCGGTTTTTTTCTTTAAACTCATGTTGGCCAGAATCATGTCATATTCATTGTCATCAATCTCAGCAAATGTGTAGGGGTCTTCCTCCTCCTGCTGCTCCTTCCCGTCTTCTTCCTTTGCTTCTTCTCTTTTGGGTTCATCTCTTGTTTCTTGTCTTACAATAGGATCACTCCAGATTTGAATTCTTTCCATTTGGTCTTCCACCATTTTCCCTGTTTAAGAAATATTTAGATTGTGTTTTCTATTATATGTAATATTGTTAGCATCCATCTGTCACTTGCATAAGCTTCCCAAAGTAGTCTAATCCAATGCCATAGGAAACAATATAATAGAACAGATCCTGTCTCCAGAAAAATTTATAAATTGCTCCAGAAACTCCAAAAAAAATGTGCTGTGTAATTTTCTTTCGTAAGTTCCTATAATTTTCAATTGTCAGTTTTGCTAAGAAAACACTTTAAGATTTGGATTTCTTTGAAAACATATTTTCCAATATACATATGTACACATATGTATTTCCTGATATATTTAATAACAGGAAATTGAGTTATAAATCTAAGTCTGAATCTCCAAATACATTGCAATGAGTGTTTGCAAACATAATACTTTTAGGCCTCTTTTTCGTTTAAAGTCATTTTAACTTTAGTATTTCTTACACTGAATATTTTGCCTAAAATTCAATTTCTCTGCAAATGACAAGCGGGAATAGCCGAAGGTACTGTTGCTTGCTGTCTTACTGTTTGTTTCTGGCTAAGACAAATTGACCTTCAAAAATGTACCTCTTGATTAAAGTAGGGTTCATGGTGTAAAAGACAGAGTGGATAATTACTGGCTTGAGAATTAATTCACATGAAAAGAATAAAATTTCAAAGTCATTTATCGTTTCATATTCACTGAAATCTCTATGTATTATTATAAGAATGTACTAAAAATATTTTAGTAGCAGTTGTTTAGAAGACAAATATATGAAACACTTTGATAATGAGTAAGTTAGAGAGAATTTAATGGCTTTCTACCAGGTCACTGGTGTTTTTCCATTTACCCTCGTATGGCTAGTGAGTATCTGACCAAAACATTTATTTTGTTACTGATGGGGATTTTAGTGAAAAAAACTTAGACACTAAGGGGGAAAACAAATAGTAGAACAGAGTAAAAGAAATTTTTCATAAGAAGTTTTAGCAATTATTTTGGGTAGGTTTATGAAGAGAGACCAAGATAATCTCCCAGCAGAAACTTAAAACTTATTCTTGCAGTTAGTTTAGTTCAAGTAGCATTACTTACCAAGTGCCTAGCACAAACTTTAAATTCACCATGACTTGCCTTTTGCCCCATAAATAATATGGCTTTGAGATTTTGACTTCATGACTTCTGTTTCCCTGACAGCCTCATAGGTGAAACCTGATTAACTGTGTGGGAAACTCTTTTACAGTGCTTCATTTTTAGCACAATGTGTCAACTATCTCACTTTTATGAACCCATTTCCTGAGCTGTTAACTCTCATTCCCCACCCACCACTCTTCCCAATGCTTTCCAAAGTTGGGGTTGTACTAGAAATCATACATTTGACTTTTTATTTCCCAAAGTATTAGATTATACTTTTCATCAAAGAGTGGGATCTGAGCTGTCTAACTTCAGGCTGTATTCTAATAAATAATATCTGAAACAAATCACTCCTATAATCCTAACTTTTGAAATAATAAGAGCAAGAGTGGGTAGAGAAGAGAATAATACTAAAAGTCCAGGAAACTTCTTCAGGGAAGTATTTGACACGTTCAAATAATTAACAGGCACAGGCTGGTGGAGTGCCTCAAGTGGTAGAGAGCCTGTGTAGCAAATTGGAGACACTGAGTTCAACCTCCAGGGCTGAAAAATATTAATAATAATAATTACAATTATAGGCTCCAAGGTCTGGGACTTAAGGAAAGCATGGGTCATAATGAGAGCTACTTTTTAGAATTGTTATGAAAATAAGAGACTAGGTGTTCCTCTTATAAAGTGGGGAGTGTTCTGTAGTATTCCATGTTACTAGTTTCTCCAATGACTAAGTACATATATTTTTCCGAGGAATCTGATGCCCAGTGAGCTGGTTAGATGCCCTATCTTTTTTCAGTAATTTGGGGGCATATGGAACTTCCTATTAAAGAACAATTCCTGATGTTATGACTAGTACAAGTGAAATAACCCATACAAAGTCTTTGACAAAAAAATGGTTATTTACAGCCTTACTTTTAAAAAGACCTTAATTAAAGAATTTTAAGGAAAAATACTGACATTTTATTTTCCATTTACTTCCAATATCAGCCCTATGAAAAAAACAAGTTGAAAAGTAATGTCAGCATAAAATGTAAATATAGGTTTTGGTAAAAATCAATGGGTCTTCATTTTATTTTGTCTTTTATATTTGGTAGTTTTCAGGAGGAGATGATAGGCTGACATTACATTTCTGGTCATAGGTACCTGGTGAACACTCAGTTGAGACTGGTTTTAGACCTTCTAATGAACATGTAAGAAATTTACATTAGGAAAAATATGATTTAATATGAGCTGGTATAAGAGATTTAACCTGACTCAAGACAATATATTGCCTTCTTAGATGTTAATTTGAGTACTTGTATAAAATTATTCAACTATACAAAAATGGGAAAAAATACAACAGAGTTCTATTGTCTACTGCCAACCTGTTTCCTCCCCCTACAAAATCTTCATATGCCCTCTTCATTGACATCTCTCAGTGGTTTACAAGAGCTTGACACACAGTATATAAGCAATGAAAGCCTAGTGGATGAGTGAAGGAGTCAGAGGAGTGTCCATCAGGTTTACTATTTCCCATTAAGCAATGGTTTATATCTCTAAATATAGTGCAGAACCTTAGTATAGCTGTTGGTTAACTTGAGCCTTCACAGAGACAGAGCATTCAAGGCCATTAATACCAAATTGCATGGCTTCAAAATTCACTAATTGAAGCAGTATTTCTGTACTGTTATGTAGCCTTCTAGTATCCTACAACTAAAACATAATGGTAAATAGGGTACTGACAATGGCTGTTTTTATCTTTTTTACCAAATTTTCTTTGTAAGAGCACCTTACAAATTTGGAAAGGTAACTATAAAATGTTTGATAAAATGAGTGGTACTTAGTAACTATATGTGAACCTGGGGATGAAGTTTTCAGGTTGTTGACCTCCAGGCAGAAAAGCCCCCCAGAGAAGTTCCTCTTCAAGTCCCTGCATGTACTCCCACCTCACAGACCCCAATCTGCATTTGAGAACAAACACCATGACAGCTGTGACAACTTTTCTACCACTGTGGCAGTGCATAGAGTATTTAGACCTCAGTCTTAATGCACTGCAGGATAAATCTTTTACCACATTTTCTTGTAGTTACTAAGTGAGTGCCAAAGATAATTTGCAAATCATCTGTAGATCACCCGTAACCTGTTAGCCTTTCCCTCCTGCCAGAAGACTGTTAAAAGCAATGTTGTCATCTACCTTTCTACAGGATATCTGAGGTGAACTGCAGACTCCTTCCAAATTTTATTTCTTTACTTCCCTAAATGTTTGTAATGAGACTTGGAAGGAAGAAAGGAAGGAAGGAAGGACAGAAAGAAGGAAGAAAGGAAGAAAGGAAGAAGGAAGGAAGAGGTTGTAGCTAATGTCTCTTGCTTCATTTCCTTAGGCCTTAGTTGTGAAAGAACAGGAGGAAAGTTGCCTCTGGATTCAGAAGTTAATCTTTTTTGCATAATAGCCTCACAGCACTATAAAGTCAAAGGAAATCAAAACTGTATTTATTTACTTATTTTTTGGTGGTACTAGAATTTGAACTCAGGGCATGGGGTCATTAGGCAAGAATTCCACCACTTGAGCCACAGCTGCAGCTCTCTTTGCTTTAGGTTATTTTTCACATAGGGTCTCTGCAGCTTTTGTCCCAGCTGTCCTCAGAATTGATCCCCTTACTTACTCCTCTCACATAGTTACAATTACAGGCATGTTCCACCATACCTTTTTGGTTTTTTGAGCTGGAGTCTAGCCTTTTTGCCTGGGAAGACCTTGAACCATGATTCTCCTGATCTATGCTAACCTTGTAACTGAGATTATAAGCATGAACCAGTATTCCTGGCCTGTTTTTACAAACTTTAAACATACCTTGTAATGTGAAGTGAGGTCTTTCCAGTTGGGAAGCAGCAGATATAGGTCGTGGTGGGGGTGGTGGTGGTCTGCAGCACATGAGTGTATCTTGTGAGTTATGTTCTGGATCAATTCCAGGAATGAACACATATAAGTCATCATACTGATTCTCAGAACTTTCACTGTCAGCCTCTAGCGAGCTGTGCCTGGCTTCTGCACCTGATTCAGTCTCCTTTACTTCCACTTCCCTGTCAGAAGTCTCATCTCCATCTGCACTTGGCCCATGTGTTTTTCCGCTTGCATGGTGAGAAGGTGGGTATTGCGTGGCTGTAAATGATGAAGATAGTGTAGTTTCATTCACACACACCATCTGGAGGCAGTTCATATTTTGTAAATTTGTACAGAAGGAATAGTGCAGCTAATTAAACTTTTATGACCTGATATAGTGCAAAGTTGTCAACTTTATGTTTTATCAAACAATCATTTCTGGGTTTTAAAATATTTCCTAATGACCAGTCAAAACTCAATTATATCTTGTTATGTCAGCAAATGACACACTTATGCATATAATATTTCTGACTGTAGAGTTATTGAGCAGATTCATGTATCTGCCTGCATTATCAAATTTTATTAGAAAATAGTATAACTAACCTAATGAAATAAGTAATAAGTATGTGATAGAAAGTTAAAAATAATAAGAAATATCTTGCTTTGCTTGTCAATAATGAATACAAATGAATCTGTAACTCTTGGTCATTTTAATAAATTTATTATATATACTATATTAATTTTATTATTGACACTATGATAATTTTAATATTTACTAGAATAAACTAATAAGATTAACTTTTGAAAATACTACTTGGTTAAAAAAAGGGGTATTTTTTATGGGGAAGGCATTAAATCATTAATGTTAGATATATTTTTTTACTTTCTTTACTTATAAAATGCATACTATCCTGAAATTTAACCAAACAAGTCCATCAAACTCCCTCCACTAAAAGGAGCCATGCTACTATTTGTTTTTATATTATATACAATAGGTGTTTTTTAATCGCTCAGGAAATACAGAAATATCAGCATGCAATAACTCTAAATCTTAAAAAAAACTTTTATTAAGTTTTCTTTAAAAAAATTTCCTCTAAAAAAAGGATTTAAAAAAAAAATTAAGGCAAACTTTAGAAAAACCAAGGAGACTTTGGACACTCTATAAGACTATGGAATATGTGAACTGTTGTTATTTTCAGTGCAAACAATTGTTTTAAAACATTGCTAAAATAGTGCTAAAAGTCAAACAACAGAATGTAGAGAAAAAGGACTTTGAAAAAATAATGATCTGGAGGCATGGCTCAAGTGGTTAGAGTGCCTGCCTAGAAAGTGGAAGACCTGAGTTCAAACCCCCCAAAAAACAAACAAAAAAACTGAAGATCTTTTTGCTGGCAGAGTGGCTCAAGCAGTAAGAGTGGCTGCCTAGCAAGTGTGAGGCTCTAAGGTCAAATCCCAAAGCCACCAAAATAGTAATAATATTAATTAAGAGTTATACTCTGGAAATTTTTCAGTGTTAGGAGAAAAATTAGTCATGTGAAAAAATCATGCCCATGACCCATCATGCCCATATTATTACATGGAATTTTTGTTTTTCTTTTCTTTTGTGAGAAAGAAGAAAAATACAACTTCAGGTACCAGAATTGAAGTAGGATTCTTTAATTACCAGTCTGGAGAGGGCAGACGGGGCTTGTTTTTGAAAGATCTATCTGCACAGATCTCATTCATCTTTCTACTTACAACACCAAAACACTGAGGCTGAAATAAAGTAGTCCCTAGCAATACTAATGGAGTAGATGATGAAATGACTGAATAGAAATTATTGCTCAGGTTAGTAAAAGTACTTAATTATTTTTGTCTGGGCAAATTAGTCATCAACTTAGAATTACATTCACACTATGGGAAATCACTTATAGTCGCACTTTGGTTTATGTAGTCAGTGTTTCTTGACACTAACTAGGCAACAGAGTCTCTATGGTGCTTATCAAATGTGCCCAAACCCAGAATCCAGCCATGTAAAGTTGGATTTTGTGGATAGTGGGTTTTAGCATGCTTCATAGTAACAGTGATGCCAGTGAAAATCTCTGTTGACTTGGGGGGACTCTATTCTTCACCTCCTCTCTCCCCTGAGAGTCTGAGGGCTGATCCCATTGCACAGATTCACACATGGCAGAGTTCTCAGTTCCAAACTGTAGAACTGAAAGATGTTCTCTTATTACAGGGAGCTCTACTGAGGAGGATTAACTATTACGATAAACATATTGTCAGGATCAATGATAGCCTTTATTATCACCTTTATTATCATTAAAATGATAAATAACTTTAAAAGCTGGTGTATTAATTCTTGAATGTAATATTTGGCATTTGCATGTACGTGTTCTGCAATAGTGTTTGAAGGAATCTACTGATTTTGCCAAGTATACTAGTGAAGCACTACATTGAATTGGTGCATTGGTCTGTTATTTGAAAATCATATGGCCAATAATGGTTTGTTTAGTGTTTTGTTTTTTAGAGACAGGGTCTTACTATGTAACCCAGGCTAGCCTTGAATTTGGGATCCTATTACCTCCAGTCTCTTGAGAGCTGGGATAAAGATGTGTATCATCATGCTTGGCATGAGGACATATGCAAGAAGGGCATGCAGACGAAGGGAGAGGCAGAAGTGTGCTTGGTGTGGGAGATGGCACTGTGGCCATGAAGAAACAAGAATATAGTCAGAGATAGGACAAAAAAGATTATCTTGGGCCTTGTAAATGATGAGAAGGATTACGAATAAAGTGGGATGGTACTAGAGTATCTGGAGCAGAAGAGTGATTAGTTCCTTTATGAAGCATAGAACATGAGTGGTGACAAATGTGGAAGTTGTTACCCCAGTTTTAATAGCAGCATACCATTAACATTTTGGGCTGAATAATCCTCTGTTATGAGGGATTGTCTGCTACATTGTAGGCTATTTAATGGCATTCCTAGTGTCTTAATCCACCAAATGTTGGTAGTAATCCTCCTCCCTAAGTCACAGCAATAACAAAATCTCTGTTCATTGCCAAATTGGCACTGTAGGGGGTGGTATATACACCTCCATTGGTAATCCCTGTACTATTGAAATAATATAAGTAAGAAATGACAACAGTGTGTCCTAGGATAAATAGGAATGGAAAAAGTGAGAAATGGTTGAATGCTGGCATATAGTGCAGGTAGAATCAATAGTATTATATGATAGACCTGATATAGAGTAAGAGAGAAAGTAGAAAAACAAGCTAAGGATCAGTTTAAGAAATTTTTAATGACTTTAGTAAAGGAAAGAAAGAGTTGTCACTTGCTGAGATTGGGAAAATGGCAAGTGGAAAAGTTGGGCATGGCAGGAGTCAGGGTTTTCAGAAATATGAGATGCCTATCAGAAATGCTGATGAAGACATTGCACAGGCCAGTGTATTCTAATTAAACCTGGCCTAAACATGTTAACACAGAAGTAGCTTCAGACACCAGAACACAAAATGACAAGTGTTATAGCAAGGAGTAATACTTAGAGTGTCCTAGTCCAAATTTCTCATTCATAGCTGAAAAAACTAAAGTTTGCAAATGTCTTTATTGTAAATAGATTTACATTCCTTTGGATATATTCCTAGGAGTTGTATTGCTAGATCATCCGACAGTTCTATTTTTAGTTTTTTGAGGAGCCTCTATACTGTTTTCCACAGTGGTTGCACTAATTTATGTTCCCACCCGCAGTGTATAAGGGTTACTTTTCCCCCACATCCTTGCCAAATTTGTTGTTGTTTGTGTTCTTGATGATAGCCATTCTAACAGGAGTGAAGTGGAATCTTGACATAGTTTTGATTTGCATTTCCTTTATGATCAGGGATGTTGAACATTCTTTACACAAATATTTATTGCAGCACTGTTCATAGTAGCCACGCTATGTAAACAACCCAGATGCCCTACAACTGATGAATGGATTAAGAAAATGTCATATTATATATATATATATATATATATATATATGGAGTTTTAGTCAGTCATAAGGAAGAATGAAACCATGTGTTTGAAGGTAAATGGATTAATTGGAGAACACCATGTTAAGTGAAGGAAGCCAGACTTAGAAAGACAAAGGCTGCAAGCAATATTATGAAAAACAGGTTACGCTAAGGGGAGGTCACTAACAGGAAGGGGGTGGTAAAAGAACGAAGTTAAGAAGGTGAATATGGGTTATGTACTTTCTATACAAGGATGAATATAGAATTTTTAAACCTGTTGAAATCACCATAAGAAGGGACTAAGGTAGAAAGGAGAAAAATAGAGGGCATGAAACAGTTCAGATTATTATATATATATATATATATATATATATATATATATATGCCAAATTGGCACTGTGGGGGGTGGGGGGGTGGTACATAGGCCTCCATTGGTAATCACTGTACTACTGAAGCAACATAGGCGAGAGCTGACAACAGTGTGTCCTAGGATAAACAGGAATGGAAATGGTTGAATGCTGGAATATGGTGCAGGTAGAATCAATAGTATTATATGATAGATCAAATATATGGAAATATCACAAGGAAACCCCCTATATAGCTATCTTAAACAAACAAAAATGCTTTTTTTCAAAAATGGAGAACAGGAAGGTAAAACAGGTTCTATTTGGGGGTTGATACCAGTGAGAGGTGGGAGGATATAAGGAAAGGGTGAAGGAAGCTGAATGTAGCGCAAATATTATGTACTCATATATGAAAATGGAAAAGAGACATGTTGAAACTATTCCAGGAAAGGGAGAGGGTGGAAATAAAGGAGATTGATGGCAGAGATAAATTTGACTATGATACATTGTAATAACTTTTGTAAATATTACAATGTACCCCCAGTGCAACAATAATGTGATAATAAAAATATTATTCTACCTTCAAAATAAACAACTAAAGTTCACCAAGAATTTAGCAAAACAAACTAGAAAAAATATTTGTCAAATAGGAAAAAATAAGTGATCTGCATACTTTTTCCAGGGTAGGAAATCTGGTATTTGATGATAAAACCTTGAACAACTGAAAGTATTTAAAATAGCAAATGAAGGAGTATTTGTACCATATTATAAAATAAAAGTCATTCAGTTAATTAAAACCTCTCCACGTTTTCTTTACAATTATATATATTTCTGGTCATATTACATACCATAATATGAGAGTTACATATAAATGAAACAAATAGGAAAACTTACAAGAAGAATAAGTAGAAACTGAGATAGTATCGTCTTCGTAGTCATTTTCTTGCTCATTATTTCTGACAATGTCTTGAATCTGAAAAAAAATGTAATTTTAAATAATGTGCATTAATCTTACTAAATCTTCATTTGATACCTGTAGAAATAAGAGACAGTTTTTAGGTTGTTATTAAATGCTTTAACTCTATTGTATTACAGATCTTGGTTATATTTATGCCATCTATAAATACTCATTGATGCATAATATTAAAATTCAAGTGACAAAATAGAACATTTATAATAAATATTAAGTTGATTTAGAAATGAAACTTATTTAAATGATTTTAAGATTTGAAAAAATAATAATCATGAAATTTAAGTGAAGTGAAAAACTTCTGAATAAAACTGAGTACAACTGTTTCTCTTCAAATTGATCTTTTGTAACCTTTAACATTTAATTAGTAATTTTTACTAATTTAAAATATTTTCTTCATTGTGTCAAGTATTATAATTTGGTGGAGACAATGAATTATAAAGGTGTAGATATTCAAATGATTCATGTTTTTGTTCCTAATAAAATTTATAGACATGATTAGGCCATCTTTCCTCATTAGAAGCATCTACATTGATACATGTTTAAATTTCTGGTAGCCTTGATATATAAAAGTATTTTACCTGTGCACTAACTTTATCAATTTGGTTTATCATCCACTTTGGCCAGTGGGAATGTGATGGCATTTATTTAATTTTAGAAAAATTAGTGTTATTTAGATTAGCAACAGTCTCTAATTTCCAATGAAATATTATGAATAAAATCCTCTTTGGTATTTTTTAGTGAGCCTGATGCAATAACTCATTTTATACTTTAATCTTTTCTCTTTGGTAGACTTTACCAAATGATAGCATGAACAATCAAGTACATTAAAACTGGCATTTTGTGTGATATTTATATGCTGTTTAATATAGCTATTTGTTTTCAATTAGCACAACATGTGTATTTGATAAGGTAGGTCAGGAAGATATTTTAAGAATCCATAGTACTCTCCAAATCACAAAAAGGAATTTTGCTAGCTGAATATCAGAAATGGTCTTAGTAGATTGTACAGATTATGAAAAAATTCCTGTATATTATTCTCTACTGTTGGCATCGTGAGCTTAAAATCACTATAATAAGAGACATTAGGCAAGTGTCTAGATGTATGTGTGTGTACTTAAGTTGAAGCTTAATGGAATCTTTTTTTTGTTGTTGTTGTTGTTATAACTTAAGCCATGTGATATTTGTATAACCACAAACACTTCAAAATCAAGAATGCCTCAGTAGTAGGTATACTCAAATGAAAATTGGTCAGAAGAAACAACGGTCACTTCATATTAATAAAGGGAACATATAATCAAGAAGAAATAATAATTTTAACACATATGTTTCAAATGTCAGTGCTATAAACCTAATAGATTCAACATATCTCTCCAGAGTATTTCATCTAGCATCTGTAGAATATCCATTCTTCTTAGCAACTCATGGTATTTTCTTCAAAATAGAAAGTATCTTAAAACACAAAGTAAATCTTAGCAAATATAAGAAAACTGAAATAATTCCTTGTATCCTATCAGACCATAAAGGAAAAAAATTAGAACTCAACAGCTAAAGAAATTACAGAAAATATTCAAACACATGAAGACTGAAGAGCACATTGTTGAATGACCAGCAGACTATTAAAGAAGTAACAGAGGAAATCCAAAAGATCCTAGAATCTAATGAGACTGAAAACTCAACTTACCAGAATCTTTGGGATGCAGCAAAGGCAGTGCTAAGGGGAAAATTTATAGCTATGAGCACCTACATCAGAGAGATCTCAAATAGCCTAACTATGTACCTCAACATCCTAGAAAAACAAGAACAAGCCAAGCCCCAAATTAGCAGAAGGAAAGGAATAATAAAAATTTGGGCAGAAATTAATGAAATAGAGACCAAAAAATCTATACAAAAAATCAATGAAACAAAAATTTGGTTCTTTGAAAAGAAAAATGTATTGTCTTCCAAATTAAAAAAAATAGTGTTGTTTGACTTGAATATTTCTATAATTATTATGTACAATTAATATTTTGCATAATTCATGCAATGCAGAGAAGTAATTGTTTTCTCATGAATGAAAGTACCTTTGGAAATATTTATATTATAAAAACAAATGTTTTTCCCTTGAGTTTATTCCACTTATAATCATATTTGAGAAATATGTTGGATCTATTAATACATTAGTAACTCCTCAATAAAACTAATGGTGCCTCCAGAGACATGTCTCATAGCATTCTGACATCTGATCACTTTACTACTTGGCTATGTGTTGTAATAGACAGAGTATGGACATTGGAGTCAATTTAAGGACATATCCTGCCTTTTGTGGTCGGTCAGAATACTTAAATCTAAACCTCAGTTATCTATCCTGTAAAGTGTGGATAGTAATACTTATGCCATCAGTGTGCTGGGAGGGTAAAATTAGAGTAATGTAGGCAAAATCTCATTTACCACATAGTAAGCATCTAATAAGTACATATTATATTTTCCTTCTTCATATAAAATATAGATCTACTTTTAAGCAAGCATGGTTTCTTTTAGTCAGGCTATCACCTGACTTTATACATACATTTGTCAGGCATTTAAGCAGGTTTACTATATGATAAAGTCTCTAGTAGCATAGGAAGCAAGTTAAAATTTAAGAAAAAGAAATAATTCCCACTGCCCAAAATACCACATTTCTTCTGAAAGAAAAATAACAATAATAAAATTATTAAAATACATTATTTTATTATCCCACTAATAAGCTGTCCTTATAGATGAACTAGAGAATTAAAAATTGATCAAATAATCTGGACAAAACCTTAATTCATTTGCTTTTGGGGTGGAAAGATTGATTTTAAAAAGTATCTGGATACTTGCATTGATTTCCACTTCTTCAGGTGAAAGATAAAGATAAAATTAGTACATCTCTTAGTTAAACATGCTTAATGCAGTAGTTTAGCTCACAGATAGCCTTTAGTAGCACATATTTAGTGAAATTAAACATTTGTTTATTATCAAAGATAAACTAAAAAGAGAACTTGTTGACTGGGGTATATATGTAACGCTCCACATGGCTGTGGCATCTGGTCCTGTACAAACTGATCCCAATATTCTGATCTCTAGGGAGTGAATAAGAACAATCTTCACATAGCAGTTGTTTTCCTGATTATTTTATAAGATTCTGAAGATAAGTGTAATTGGCCCAACTCTTGCCCAACTTTCTATGATTTTGATTATAAGTGATTTTATCAGCTTTTAAAATGCATAGCAATCTGTGGAATGAGAATAGGAAGACAAATACATGTTGAAAGAGTAAAAAATTAATCCTGTGATATTTTATGCAGTATTCCAGTATTCCAGATGAATGTACTAGGATGTAGAATCTGAGCTATGAAAAAATAGATATTATTCTTACAAATTATTAAGAATAACAACCAATGTTATACTAAAGCCATGAATAGCAAATAATCTCAAAAATAAACAATTTAAGGGCACATTGTAGGGGTATAAAATATTAGGTGTAGTTACATCTTTTAATGTTTTTCCTTAAACCATCTAGGAATACACTCCCAAAGCAGATTCATATAATTTCCCAGTAATGTTTCTTTTTACATTGCAGGAACTAAAATGTTGAGTGTAAAAACTAAGTAGGAACCCTATCTAACATTGGAGGAGGAATGACTAAAAATATAGTAGACGTGGAGCTGCTAAACATGGGAAAAAGTAAAAGGATAATAATTTTATTAGAACAACCTGAATAGGCCTGCTCTATTATTTCAGATAGAATCTTATTATGGAAAATTAAAGTGGTCCTGGTACTGATAACTCTTTGTCTTAATCTCTGCCCATGATGAAGCCTAACTACCATTGTTAACGTAAGGTTTTGCCCTTTAAAATACATTCTAACCCTATTTTAATAATGTTTGTTTTTAATCTACTGCAGTTGTGGCTCTGTCTGTGAAGTATCAACACTGTTACTAGGCCTTATGCTTGGTTTGACTTTGGCTATCTCTGTCACTAACATGGAAATGTTAAAAATTTAAATCCATTTCTTTTTGAGGGTTGTGATTATTAATGTAAAAAAAAGCTGCCTTCTCTTAAAATTATGGAATCCCAAGGAAACTTTAGGTAACAATTACTTTATTCTGTTTTTCAAACACTGGTATTAAAACATGTCACGCTAAAAATGTAATAATTTGGACATTTTTCCAAGCAATGTAACTTCTTTTTAAAAAATGTAACCTTTGTCTATAATGCCTAATCATCTTTGTAGATTGGTTTTTCCTGGGTTCCGTCATTGTCTCTCTTTTCTTACAAAATGTTTTCTTCCTGGGTGATTTTAGACACTCCATGGCTGTTAACTGATATTGCTCTGCTAATGGTTCCTGATTGTCTTTATCTCCAAACTTTCCTGAGGTCTAAGTTTCTAGGATTCATAAATGAACACTAGAAGAAATGGTCATAGCAAAGGGAAAAACCCAGGAAGAGAGATACATAGAAAATTAGGAGAAAGAGTTTCAAGTGGCTCACAATGTTAAATTCTCCACCAAGGTTACAAAGGAAAGTCCTGAAAATAGTTCATTAGATTTTCCAATCAAAGTTGCTGGTGACCTTGATGAGAATTACCTGAAATTCTATGAATTCATACTGGACTAAAGAATCTTTAAAAAGATAAACGTGTGTGTGTGTGTGTGTGTGTGTGTGTGTGTGTGTGTGTGTCTAGAATCCGAAGCAACATTTATAGAGCTTATTTTCAGGTACCATAATGTGAAGAAACAATATAAAGCAACTGTGCTCAAGACTTGGTTTTCAGAAAATGAGTTAATATCAGAGAAAGAGTAATTCATTACAGATGAGGACTACAGAAACAGAGGTGATAAGATACAAAACTCTGTAGGAAGCAAGGTAGGCTACACAAGTATGTGAGTGTAACTATCTCCAACCTCAAATGTTTTACAATAAGTGAAGGAGATGAGTAATGAAGATGAGGTAAAATGAAATGTTCTTTTAAAATATGAATATACTAGCAGAATGTTGTAAGATAGAAACATGCAATCACTTCCATTGAGTGGATAGAACAGAAAATTTCACTGAGTAGGTGGTATTCAAGCTGTGTCTAAAAGGGTAAGTACATTTTTAATTTCCAAAGAGAGAGAGGAAACAAATTATTGGCCAATGGGTGAGCATGGCCAAAACAGCAGGAAGACTTGATGCATGGTTTTAGTTCATTTAATTAGGTTTCGTGGGGGTATATTTGAACGTGAAGATATGGTGGTGCATTAAGATTTTACTTTATAAAGTTTTAAATGCCTTGGGGTATGTAATTATTTCCTAAGAAGTGGAAAATAGTGTGTTCCTTCCCGAAATTTAGAAAAAGTAATTCTAGTTAACAGTGGGAGCAATGAAGAGGGGGCTATTTTAATAGTCAAGGTGAAGGACAATAAGAACTGATGAAAGAAAATATTTACTGGCGAAAGAAGACATTAGACCGTTCCAGGAGATGGTATGGACAAGATGCTTCAGAGTCTTGATGTCAAAGGCTGGAGGAAAGGGGCCAAATATGGCTATGAAGTTTCTATTTTCCTCAATATCTACCAGCCACTTCTAATGTTTACAACCCTCTTTTTCAGCACATTCCTCCAAAGAGGTCTTTTCATTTTAGGTGAGGATACTTATTACCAATACATGAGAGTTCAGGTCAAGATATGAAATTTATACCATAAGTAATACTTTACATTGCTTCTTGGAACACTTGAAAATATATTTGGAATGGGTATATGGCTATAAATTGGTAAGCCTTCCAACTACTTTCTGAATCAATCATCATGGGAAAGCAGGAAATCGTTTTATTGTGACCAGATAAATTATTTACATGATCAGTAAGACTTTGAACTGTGAACTAATAGAACATTTTGCCAGAATATGTGAATTTTAATAGGAAGAGAGAAAGCAATATTTGCTATGTACTTGTGGAGTATTGGGAATACCTCTTCATGAATGTGACAAATACCTTTGCTAATAAACATCCCATCTAAACATGTGTAGGTTACATAGGTTAAGAGTTTTGAGATGAGGGATACCATCAGATTTGGGTTCAAACTTTTCTCTCCTATTATTTGCACTAGTTTAAGCAAATGCTTCTCTGTCTTGGTCTCTGTAGATGCCAAAATGAACTTAAATACTTAATTCCTAGGATTAATGTGAAAGTTAAATAATATAATATATATCAAGGAACAGCATAAAACATGGCACATGGAAAGCACTTGGCAACTTGTTATCTTTATTATTCTAAGATCATTAGTTTATTATATATATTTCTGTATATATAATTTTCACATCATTCACTTTATGTCAAAGTTTATATTCAATTATAAGATTGAATAAAGATCATTTGTGTTCAAAGTGAAATAGAAATATTAAAAATAAAGACTTCCAAACTTAAAATATTAGAAATAAAACTTTTCTCTTTTTAGAGACCACAACGGTTTTAAAAATATTATCCCCATTTTTAGGAGTGAGGAATCACAAGTCAGATGTGAAGACACGTCAATACTGGATCTTTTTTAAACTCATAGAAGTTAGGCAGAGGTTCTGGGCGTGGTTGTGTGGGCTGTCGCATCCTCTTGGGGTTCCATTCCCATAGACTATCATGTAAGTCAATGTAATAGCTGTATTTTACCACAGCTAGGGTGTGGAAGAATCTCAAAGTATTCTACAAGATATTAAAATCCAAATGGATTAAATTTGATTTTACAATGTTGATATTACAAGGACTGGTTTTGGTTAATATTAAAGTGGTTTGCCTTTTTCCAGCAGGAGATGACTTAAGGGAAGACTTAAGTGCTACTTGGAAGGGTATTTCATGCTAGGATTGCGGAGATAGGGAAAAAGAAATTGGTCACAATGAGATACCAAGAACACATGTGAATAGTGAAGAGTTGGTTAAAAAACTTGACTCAAGACATGAATCTATAATTGCTACAGTTGGAACCTAATTCTTGTATTCTATTCGTAAAACAAGAATAAGAGCATACACCAGATAGTCGCATAAAGTTCACTCTTGAGCATTCAAAAACCTAGATATTATTTTTAGTTTTAAAACTAAATCATAAGTTAATAAAGGTTTGTAGAGGAATTACAAAATGCCATTACATCCAATGCATAAATCATTATTCTGTTTTAAATTTTCCAATCAAATTAAATTAAAACAACATGCTTTAATTTGGAGGAAAACTGAGTAGAAACTAAATGACTGACGGATGCACATGTTTCTAAGCTGGCAGACTGAACTTAGTGAAGAGAAAAATCCAGGTTTACATTTTTGTGGACTATCGCTAAAAGCCAATTACTTTCTTGATTTTTTCTGAGCCTTTAATAATTTGAGTGAGGGTCAAAGAAAACCAAATGGAAAAATAAAAACAGGCTCAGTAATAAGAGGCTAGCTTTATTACCAACACAGTGTTGGACATTTCATTTGACTAAAATTGGGGTTGCAAGTGATTTCTGAAATCCAAGCCAGAACCAAGTATGAAATACCACTTGAAGACCTAGCAATTTCCCACAAAAATTATCCTCATCACTTGCCAGATAATAAGTATTGTTTGACAAATCTAAACAAACACCTTTTAAGTTTATATTATTGCTATTATCAAATGAGTGTTCATTGGCAAATTAAACAGAAAGATTCTTAAAGCTTATATTGTTGCTCATCTACTCCTAGTAGGTATTCATGTGACTGGCATAACCTCAGGCTTCCAAATATAGAATATGAAGAGTTGATTCTCATTCACCAAACTATGTAAGCCATGAATACTGACAAACGTCATTCAATGAAGACAGGGTAGGATGATAACATTTTTGGCCTCAAAGCTTCAACTTGGAAGTCAGTAACAAATCAGAAGAGGTTATTTCTATGGGAAAAAAGTCAGAAAAGATAAAAGTGTGCAATGTACATAGGGTATGACTTTTTCTATTAGGATAACACACTGTACTGTACCCTGACTATTTCATCTTCTTCTACAATTTTACATTAAAATCTGGAATTTAACTAGTAATGATTTATCTGTCATTGAAGAGCAGAGAAGTACCTCATTAAAAAAAAGAAAGAAAAAGAAAACAGATACACAGACATATCCTCAGTGCATAATGTGTTTACTAAAAACCACCATGATCACCCCACCTGCACTGTCAGGTTCCATTCTGATCAGATTGTTATTATTCTGCTGACCGTCAATGAATACATTGACAAGATGTGTGTGCCTACATCTTTCCTAAATACATGCCGATTCAAGGAACATAACTTCTGGGCAAGAAATGCATTTTATGCACCAAGATGAATCAAAATTATAGAATTATTTATTAAGTTGATAATAGAACAAACCTATTAAAAATAAATTGCCAGCATATTTATAGTAATATAAAGCAGAAAACTTTTCTCTTAGAAGAAACAACATTGTTATTAAAGAAATATATTTCCCCTCCACCTGCATGTAAAAATAGAAGAGAATCAATAAAAACAGTAAGTTTACTTTGGAAGAAAAACATCATTTTCTTTAATCTAGACATCTGAAATTTTTAACTTGCAATGATGAAATAAATTTCATTCTATGGGGTCCATGGCCAAGATACTAAGGACACCGCCATTTATATTTTATTAATACTTACAATGAGCCTCATACCACTTCATTCTGCCACTGAGAATTGAAAATCTGCTTGTTGCAAGGCACTGGCTTAGCCTTTTAAAACTTCAAGAGGTTTACTAGGCAGATTTCAGCCACTGGTGAAAAGAATTCCTAATCTTCATGGTCATTGCCTGAAAGAAATCAGGACTTGTCTAATGGAACTCACGTTGCATCTAATATCCACGTTAATCTGGAAGTAACGCCTATTTGTTAACAAAGTTTACTTTTGACTTAAGTGCCACATAACTTATTTTTTATTTCATCATTTTTACCTTTACTTACATGTGAATACATTATTTGGGCCCACATAACTTTGAAGAAGGATTTGTCTGGTTTAAAATGTAGATAGTTTTTCATTTCCAGAAGGTAAGACCATGCATTTCATGGGAAGGGCAGTTTCGTAACAGATTAGGTGTTAAAATGAAATAGTATCTTTAAATTAAAAACAACTCATAAAAAAAATAGATGGAAGATGAATGTTACTCATTTTGTCTGAAAGTGCTTCTGAAACTGAGTAAAATTCTATAGAAACCAATTAACCAACAATGGCTTAGTACATACAAAGGTAATTTTCTAGCATTGCATATTAATATTTTGTCCAGTTATTTGAACAAATTTATATTGTTATGGATCATGTAATTAAAACAGTAAGATAAGGACTGGGTTACCTTATCTGGGATTTTCACGTATTAACATCTAAGTGAATGACTAAAAATTAAATGTACCCTGTGTCAAGGACATTTTGAAGTTTTATAAAAATTTATGCCTCACTAAAAGTAAAAATTCTTATTTCACTAAAGCAATATCAACTCATCTTAGAAAAAATTCAATCTTTAAAGAATAACATTAATGAGAAAAATTTTATTTTTTATTTACATATTTTAAACATGTTTTCAGGATCTAAGAAATATCAAAAACTGAGTTAGGCAATGGGAATATAAGAAAGAATAAATTAGGTCAGGTGTGGTGGTTCATGCAGCTAATCTTAACTACTTCGGAGGTGGAGATAGGAGGATTGTGATCTGAGGCCAACCTTGGACAAAAAAGTTAATGAGACTGATTTCAGAGAATAATCTGGGTGTGGCAGTACACACCTGTACCTCAGCTATTCAATAGAGAAAGGTAGGAGAATGGTGGTCAGAAAGCAGCTCAGGCAAAAGCAGAAGATGCTATCTGAGGAGCTAACTAAAGCAAAAGAGAATTGGAGAAATGGCTCAAGTGTTACAGTGCTTGCCCAGTAAGTGCAAGGCCCTGAGTTCAAACCTCGTACTGCCCCCCACTAAAAAACAGAAAGGAGAGAATAAGCTAAATTTTTCTTAGAAAACACAAACACATACATATGGTAGGAGTGATCTTTATGAAAACAACTTGCATAACACTTGTGGTATACCACACACTGCTTTAATTTCTATACTTACATCAGCTTATTTAATTCTCAAAAACTTTTATGGATTAGGTTTACTATTGTGATCCTCACTAAATGAAAAAATAGGCCCAGAGGAGTTAAATAACTTTCTCAAGGTCACACAGCTGGTATTGTTTATTGCAGACACCAGACAATAAGGAAAATCAGTATATAAAGAACATGCTAAGTCACCTAAAAGCACTATAAATTGAGTCATAAATATTCATTGGAGATATAGCTCCCAAAATTTTGCAAGAAACACACAAACTTCAAGGTGGTAGCATTTGAGACATCTGAGAAAGAAACAGGATGAAGCATTCAAAAGCAAGGATAGAGGCAAAGGCAGAGCATTGTGGGAGTAAATAACATAATCAAAGTGATTAGGGTAGGTGTGAAGACCAAAGTTCATGCATAGAGATAATGAGTCATCCAGCTTGGCTAGAGGGTGAGGGACAATAGATATCTGTGTATGTGACACAGAGAAACCCTAGTTCTATAGTTCTTCCTGGTTCCTCATCACTTGCTAGCATTCAGGTCAGGTGGTAGGGAATTGAGTTGTCTGCGATGATTCCTGTAGTGTACACATGAGATAAATACTGCATTGGCTATTATGTGAGTTCCCAAGAAACAGAAGGCCCACCCTCAGTTCCCAAAGAAGACGTGGGCAAAATAGCAATAGTGGCATTGAAATCACGAGCAAGATATCATAAAATCACATCATATAGATGCTGACAGAGGAGTGCTCATGAAAGTACCAGGGCCAGGGATCACAGAAAATAGGTGAATTTCAACAAAGATGAGTGCATGCTTCTCTGCTTATGTTTTCTCTGTGTCCATACTTGCAAAAGAGCTAGATGCTATTTTGAGAAGCACAAGATAACTACATTTTTACATTTAGCTTGGATACAAATATAGTGGAATTATCCTATAAATGTTTCTTGTGTTCTGTGACATTAAAAAAATGGGTCAAATGGAGATATGTTACAATGAGAGAATGTTGCTTTTGGCCCAGTCTTCAGAAAAAAATGTAAGGTAAAAAGTTTACAAGTAAGAACAAAAGGGATTCACAGTAATACAGTTTGATAACTTAATGGGTCTCTCCTTAGTAGCATAGCAATAAAAATGCCTGGCTGTTCCTTTTTAAATGTCCCTTAAGCAATATATACAATTACTATTTACTACACTCATCTAAGAAATAGGAAAACAGAGGCAGATAACTTTTTTTCTTTTAACTATTTGTCCATGGTCACTAGATAAAATAAGTTTCTTGTAATCAGTTTTAAAGATCACTCCTTTCTTAGCTATACATGATATGTACTTGGAAGCTCTAATCTTTCTGTCTTCCTGTAAAACAAAGATGTAGATTCCATGATTTAAGATCTTGACTACAGTTCTTTGTCTTTAAGAAGCAATTAATAGTTTGCAAAGCAATATCACATATATCACATTCCCTTAGTATTCTGCAGATAGGCAGGGGGAGTCCTACAGTTGAAGATACTAAGAGAAAGGGGTATCTGCAGTTGTTCACTTGTGTTTTGTTTATATTATATAAAGTTCAGTATCAAATCCAGGATAACCTAGGACTTTAGGGTTCACATACTGTGGATCAAACTCTAGTACTCTTTGCAATACAATGTGATGCTTTCCTCCCCTGATGAAACCATCTGTGTTGTGGACAGATAATCCTAAGAGTGACAGAGAAAAGGTAATAGATATCAGGGAGTAGAACTTAATACTCAATGAAGAAATCATGTTTGACTATGGCTCAAAGTTCTTCTACTATGTAAATAAGAATAAAAATGTAAAACTTTATGCAGCTGGTAAAATAAATTTGAAACTCATATCCTCTATCTTTGACTACAGTGAGATATTGTAAAGGATGTGAGTGAGAAAATATGGAATTAATTTAACAAAACCTATAATCATGTAACACAGTTCAGAATGAAGAATAATCACTGAATTTAAAGACATTTAAAGATGATTCTGAATATTCCTGAAAATATTAGAAAAGTCTGTATTGTCCTATTTATTTAACAACAATTAAATTTTCTACACAATATCACCATATTCAGAGGAAATGTTTCATTAGATAGGCTTTACCTATCTTTGGTAGATGGAATAAAAAGGAAACAGTAAAATTCTACACATTATAGGTACATTTGTCTAAGTGTTTTGACAAGAAGATTAAAATTAAAAATTTTACATTGAGTTTTCTGATTTCCTTGTTTTCCTGGCTCTCACTACTATAGAACATTTTACATTGACACTTTGTTTCCTTTTTTAAAATACATATATTCACATGTGCATACATTGTTTGGGCCATTTCTACCCCCTAACCCTCTGCCCCATCCTTCTCCCTCCACCCCCTCACTTCCAGGCAGAACCTGTTCTGCCCTTATCTCTAATTTTGTTGAAGAGAAAACATAAGCAATAATAAGAAAGACAAAGCATTTTTGCTAGTTGAGATAAGGATACAGAGAGATTCCTAGCATTGCTCCCATGTACAAATGTGTTACAACCCAAGTTGATTCATCTCTGACCTTTTCACTAGTTCCTGATCCCCTTCTCATATTTCTGTCGCTTTAAGGTTTCCTTAAAAAACCTCTGCAGTGGGGACATCAAATACTTTCATGTTTAGGGTTTCTTACCTATCCCTATACCTCTAGTATGTGCTCTCCCCTTATCATGTGACCCAAGTCCAACCACATTGCTGTATTTGCCCTAGATCTAAAGTCCACATATGAGCGAGAACATACGATTTTTGGTTTTCTGAGTCTGGCTAATTTCGCTCAGAATGATGTTCTCCAGTTCCATCCATTTACTTGTGAATGATCAGATTTCATTCTTCTTTATGGTTGAGTAAAATTCCATTGTGTATAAATACCACATTTTCTTAACCTATTCGTCAGTAAGGGGGCATCTTGGCTTTTCCATAACTTGGCTATTGTGAATAATGCTGCAATAAACATGGGTGTGCAGGTGCCTTTGGAGTAACCTATGTCTCATTTCTTTGGGTATATCCCCAGAAGTGGGATTGCTGGATCATATGGCAGATCTATGTTTAGATTTTTAAGAAGCCTCCAAATTTTTTTCCAGAGTGGTTGCACCAGCTTATCATTCCTACCAGCAGTGTACAAGGGTTCCTTTTTCCCCACCTTCTCACCAACACCTGGATTTCTGTGGTGTGTGTTGTCATCTCCCCTTTTGCATTTCCGATTTTACTGATTTGGGATTTTTCTTTCCTCATTTTAGTCAGGTTTGCCAGGGGTCTGTCAATCTTACTTATTTTTTCAAAGAACTAACTTTTTGTTTCATTCATTCTTTGTATGTTTTTGTTTGTTTGTTTGTTTGTTTCTATTTCATTAATTTCAGCCCTTATTTTTATTATTTCTTTCCTTCTGCTTGTTTTGGGATTTGCTTGTTCTTGTTTTTCTAGGAGTTGAGATGAAGCATTAAGTCATTGATTTGAGATCTTTCTGTCCTTTTAATATATGCACTCATGGCTATAAACTTTCCTTTTAGGACTGCCTTTGCTGTGTCCCATAGGTTCTGATAGGTCATGTTTTCATTTTCATTAACTTCCAGGAACCTTTTAATTTCCTCTTTTATTTCATCAATGACCCATTGATCATTGAGCAATGTGTTGCTCAGCTTCCAATTGTTTGCATGTTCTTTACTGTTGTTTTTGTTGTTGAGTTCTAGTTTTAATGCATTGTGATCAGATAGAATGCATGGGATTCTTTCTATTTTCTTATATTTGCTGAGGCTTGCTTTGTGCCCTAAGATATGATATATTTTGGATAAGGTTCCATGGGCTGCTGAGAAGAATGTATATTGTGCAGAAGTTGGATGAAATATCCTGTGGACATCAGCTAGGTCCATTTGATCTATGGTGTGATTTAGATCTAGGATTTCTTTATCGATTTTTTGTTTGGATGACCTATCTATTGGTGACGGGGGGTATTAAAGTCTCCCACTAACACTGTGTTGGAGTTTATATATGTGTTTAGGTCCTTTAGAGTATGTTTGATGAAACTGGGTGCATTGACGTTGGGTGCATATAGGTTGATAATTGTTACTTCCTTTTGGTTTATTTCCCCTTTTATTAGTATGTATGTCCTTCTTTATCTCATTTGATCAATGTAGGTTTGAAGTTACTTTGTCCAAAACAAGTATTGCCACTCCTGCCTGTTTTCAGGGGCCATTGGCTTAGTAAATTTTCTTCCAGCCTTTCACCCTAAGCCACTGTTTACTTCTGTTGATGAGATGGGTCTCCTGTAAGCAACAGATTGTTGGATTTTCATTTTTAAACCAGTTTGCCAAATGGTGTCTTTTGATGGCAGAGTTAAGTCCATTAACATTCTGTGCTAGTATTGGTAGGTATGTGGTGATTCCTGTCATTTAGTTTTTTTGTTGTTTAGGAGTTGGATTATGTACAGCTGAATCAATGTTACTCTCTACTTTCTTGCCTTTTCTTCTCCTGTGGTTTAGTACTGCCTGTCCTTTAGTGGTTTTGTTTGCTTGAATTTTCTGGTGTGGAATTCCTTGAAGAATCTTTTGTAGTGGTGGCTTGGTGGTCATATATTGTTTTAGTTTTTTGCTTATAATGGAAGACTTTTATTGCTCCATCTATTTTGAATGATAGTTTTGCTGAGTAGAGTATCCTAGGATTGAAGTTATTTTTATTCAGTGCCTGAAATACCTCACTTCATGCCCTTCTTGCTTTTAAGGTTTCCATTGAGAAATCTGCTGTTGCTTTGATGGGTTTACCTTTATGCATTTGTTTTTTCTCTCTTACAGTCTTCAATATTCTTTCTCTGTTCTGTATGCTTGTTGTTGTGATGATAATATGCCAAAGGAAAGTTCTATTTTGGTCAAGTCTATTTGGTGTCCGGGAGGCTTCCAGTACCTGAATGGGCATAGTTTTCTCTAGATTTGGGAAATTTTCTGTTATTATTTTGTTGAATATATTACAAATTCCTTTTGCTTGCACTTCTTCTCCTTCTTCAATGCCCATGATTCTCAGGTTTGGTCTTTTGATGGAGTTGGTGAGTTTTTGCATATTCCTTTCACAGGTTTTGAGTTGTTTGAGTAATAGTTCTTCAGTTTTTCCTTTAATTTCCATTTCATCTTCAGGTTCTGAGATTCTGTCTTCTGCTTGTTCTAGTCTGCTGGAGTGGCCTTCCATTGTGTTTTGTATTTCTGTTTCATTCTTTTTTCCTAGGTTTTCCATATCATGGGTCACTTCCTTTTTAATATTGTCAATTTTCATCCTTAATTCATTTTTCTCTCTATTTATGGTGTACTCTGTTTCACTTTGGTGGTTATTTAGGGCTCCTATGAGTTCACTTATTTGTGTTTGTGTATTCTCATATTCTTTATATTTGTTGTCTAGGAATTTTTTGAGTGCCTCCTGTACATTTTGATTGACCATGTCTAGTAATATCTCCATGAAATTCTCAGTGCTTCTTACAGGGTTTCTTCGTTCAGGGTGTTCTCGTGGGCTTTGTTGGGTTCCTTGGGATAGCCTATCTTTGTTTTGTTGGAGTCCAGAACTGGATATCCATTTTCTTCTTTTCCCTCTGAATCCTGTACTAATTTATTTGTGGGCAGAGGGGAGAATGGTTTCCTTCCCTGTCTCATCTTCCCATCATTCCACTTGGTGCTGTTTCTGTTCCTGGTCTGGCTTCACAGTTGTGGGAAGAGGAGTCTCTCCCCAAAGAGTCCCAGCAAACTCTATATGTGTGGATGTTGACAGTCCTCCCTACTAGAAAGTTTTACAGTCCTCACAGGCTTACAACCTAACTAGACACTTTGTTTCTTATTTTCTGAATCTTTAGCCAATATTTCAAAGATAGTCAAAGCACTTTGGCTTTTAGTACTGATTTGTCTCTGGAACATACAATCCACCACTTTTTGATGGCCTCTGTAATTATTCTCACCTCTTACAGTCCAAAGTTACTGACAGGTCATTTGCAATAACAGGTCTGGGCTTTTATCTTCTCATTGTTTCTGATCAAATATTAGCTGTCCAGATAAACATTTCTACTTTAGCAAATACTTAACATATTGTGATCCAGTCTTAAGGATTATATGTTTCACCCTTAAGATAAAACTTCTTCAGACATGCCTGTTAGTCCAATGTTTCCTTTCTATTTCTTTTACTTTTAAAAAGAAAAAAAATACAGACCACAGAAAGATGGGTTTTTATATAATAAGTTAAAAGTATTTACTGCCATCTATATTGTGGCTTTAATGAGACACAAGTTACATGAGTCAGATTACTCCATTTAACAGACTTGTGAATCAGAGCTACTCTAGCTGAAAAGTGTGGGCTAGTCACACTTAAAAAATAAAATTACTGTGAGGGTAGCAAATAAAATAGATCACATATTATGAAAAGATTATCTAATATAAAGATCTGAAAAATGTAATTAAAATTATAACATCCTACCCAGAACTACCTAGTTGTTTATGAATGGACAAAGAAATCTTTTCACATTTAATTCCATGTCTTATGTTTTCAACTCATATAAGGAAGTACTTTGATAACATCATGTTAAGTGAAGTCAGCAAGGCTCAGAAAGACAAAGGTCATGTGTTTTCTCTCATACATGGAAGATAGATCCAAAAGATAAACATACACACAAAACTAAACATGATCAGGTACAAATTCAGATGTAGAACATGTTAGTAATGGTGGAACTACTCTACAGAACTCAGGGAAAGAGGGAAAGGAAAAGAGAAGGATAGAGCATTAATAATATTGTAAAATGGAGTGTTTGTAAAGGTAAAGGATACAAGGATGTGTATTGAAAGCTGTTGAAAAATGAGGGGTGGGAGGTAAAGGAGAAACAGAGAGCAATGGTAAGGGTTTGATGAACCAAAGTAAAGCATAACCACAGTGGGCATACTGAGAAATCCCTTTGAATATAGGGATTTATAGGGATAAAATAGGTACAGTGCATGTGGAGGGGTACTAGAGAGGGGGGGCCAGAGTGAATGAAGGAGATTCAAGTGAGGGCATATGGCTGATGGATTTCATATACCTATAAGAAATAGAACAAATAAACCTCTTGCAATTGCTTTAAGTGGGGGGGGGGAGGCTGAGTGCTGGAGATGACGGGAGCAATGTAATTAGTGTACAACATAAATTTAATCAGAATTGTCACTATGAATCCCTGCCTGTGCAGCGAATACATCCTAATAAAAAATTTAGAAAAAAAAGAATTAGGAAAGCAACAGAGAATTAAAGCATGTGAAAAAAAAAATAAAAGCACTTAAGGGTTCCCATCACTTAAGTTTTTTGTTCAGACATTACCCATCCTGGAAAGAATAATCTAGACTATTGTGTTTCGGGAGGATAAAACCAATGTTAACTTTAAGATGAGAAGCAGTGTTGAAGTGAAGTGGTTTCTTTGCTCTGACTCTACATTAAATCCATGTGCAGACCTTTTACATATTACCTATTCCCAGGCCCTACCCAAGACCAATTAAATTTGATTCTTTAGCGTGAGAGTCAGTCACTGGCATTTATTAATAGTTCTGCTTGCCATTCTCCTGTATTCAGGAGTGAGGACAGCAAGGATGGTGATTACAGGACTTGGAGTCAGATGACTTAAACGTGACTTCTGATTATGATATGAACAAGTCACTTAATTCTTCTCAGAACTAATTTTCATCTCTAAACCAATTACCAACTTCTTTGGCTCATTTCATAGATTAAGTGCTGTTACTATTATGCAATGGGGGAGAAGTCACTTCATATGTAGATGAATTATGATAGCATGTGCAGGTCTCTGAAGCTGCATCACAGTTCTTATATTCCAATGTCTGGTGGCATTCTTAATTTCCACTATCATATCATTCCTTGAATTAAAACTTTGAATTTTTTCTTTGGGGTAACATTATGTTTTCTTAAAGAAATGTAGCAGTGTGTTTAAAAGCATGAACTCTGGAGCCAATAGTCAAGTTTCAATCCTGACTCCACTATCTATTGGATCTGTTATATTGCCAAACACTTAACTTCCTGTTCTCCAGTTCACTCATCTGTAACTGAGATACCAATAGTATCTGTGTCAAAAGAATGCTGTAAGTAAATACATTAATATGTTTGATCATCTTTGGCCCATTGTAAAATGCTCAATACATGTTTTCTGTCATGATACTTCTGATAATATTAATAATAATGACAGTGGTAGTGAAATTCTGTATTGATAGAAAACAGACATTTGTCTATTTTCCACCACTGGGGAAAAAAACCTAACACTTGGCCAACCAGTCCTTTCTGTTCTTCTTCTTATTATTATTTTTTAAAATTTCTATTCACTTATTCACATGTGCATACATTGTTTGGGTCATTTCTCCCTGCTGCCCCCTGTCCCCTCCGTCTCCCCCAACCCCCCCTTGTATCCAGGCAGAACCTGTTCTGCCTTTACCACTAATTTTGTTGAAGAGAAGACATGAGCAATAATAAGAAAGACAAAGCATTTTTGATAGCTGAGATAAGGATAGCTATACAGAGAGATTCCTAGCACTGCTTCCATGTACAAATGTGTTACAACCCAAGTTGATTCATCTCTACCTGACCTTTTCACTAGCTTCTGATCCCCTTCCCATACTGACCTCTGTCATTTTAAGGTTTCTATATTAGTTCCTCTGCAGTGGGGACATCAAACACTTTTATGTCTTGGCCTTCTGTTCTTCTTAACTGTTTATATATCTATGTGAACATGTAAACATTTGCATTTTTCAATTATATACACTTTATATTTGTATTTATGTATTTCATATTCAAATATCTACATATCTATTTGACCTATGTAAAATAACAACTGTACTCTGGCACTATGTTTTTTCACAGCAAATGTAATGACCTGGCATATTAAATGCTTACTTGTGTATTATCTGTCTGTCTTCCACTAAAACAAAGCTTCACAGAGGCAAGAATTTCAACATATTTTTTTTACCTCTATATACTTATTATGTAGCTTACTGCCTGACATATTTAGGTGCTCAGTTTATTTGTTGAATGAGAGCAGGTATGAATGGATGCAGCTTTCAATATCCAGGACCATAAATTCATCATCATAGATGCTAGCCTTCATGCTATATACTGACAGATAAACTATGGTTCATGGCACTATTTTCTATATATAACAAACTTGACACATGGCAGAGAAAGAATGTCATCAAAGCTCCTAACACACTTCAAAATGTGACTTCTTTTTTTAGATTTTTTTATTGTTGTACTGGAGGCACATTGTGACATTTACAAAAGTGCTTATGATATTATCATAGTTGAATTCACTTCCCTCCATCATTTGCCTTTAGCCCTCCTTCCCCCCATTCCTGGAATAGTTCAACAGGTCTCATTTTTCCATTTTCATACATAAGTACATAATAGTTTCATCACATTCACCCTCCTTCATCCTTTCTTTATATTCTCCCCCTCTAACCTTCTTGTCCTCCATTTTTGAAAAAAAGACATTTTTGCTTATAAAATATAGACATGCATGGAGTTTCATTGTGACATTTCTCTCTCTCTCTCTCTCTCTCTCTCTCTCTCTCTCTCTCTCTATATATATATATATATATATATATATATATATTAACCTGTGTTGGTTTGTTCTGTTTTTCTCCTTTTTACCTGAGTCCCCTTCTTATGGTGATTTCAACAGATTTAAAATTCTATATACATTCTTGTATAGAAAGTACACCACCCATATTCACCTTCTTAATTTCCTTCTATAACCACTCCTCCATTTCAATTGTTTCTCTTTCATTGACCAGCCATTGCTAGAAGCTTCAGGAGAGGTAACTTTTTTTATGGCAGATATTAAGTATTAAGAAAAAGGCAATGTCAGATGTAAGGATTTTATTTTCCTTCCACAAGATGGAATTCATAAAGCCTCATAAAATCATAGTTAATAAGTTGCCTACTTTGCCTTGAGGTTTTTCCAGTAGCTCCTAATAGCATTTACTTCACAAAATGTGGTTGTTGCTACTTGCATATATGTTTTGGCATGTTAAGGGTCAAGTAAAAAATGATGAGGAATGACTTGTTTGGCTTTAAGAAAATTAAAGGCCTGAAAGCATAAAAGGCAATAAAAGATTATTATGTGCCTTTTGTTAGATATGAGATATGTTTAAATGAACCCCTTATGACCAGTACATCCATAGCTTTAGTTATAGGCACCTTATATTGAATTCTAAGTGTAATATCCAATTGGATCTCTGACATTTATGTGATACATATTTCCCAGTCTCCTTATTTCCCTTCCATAAGACTCTTCCAAAACCTCATCACTCCTCACCATCAGAAAGGGTTCATGTTCCCTCTCCATTGAAGGGGTGGACCTTGTCTTGGTTGTGTCAATCCAGGAGTAGAGCAAAAGTGTTTCTGTGTGTCTTGTGCAGCTAGGTCATGGAAATGATGACACAGCTTTTGCCTATCTCTCTCACAGGACATTCACCCTTAGAATGTGGCCACCATGCTATAAGGGAATATAGAGAGGCTTACTCATATGTACAGAAACATAGACTCTCAGTTAATAGCTTCAGCTGAGCTCAGTCCATACCTTCTACTGTCAGGCATATAATCTATTTTTGAAAGTATATCCTCCAACTGTGCTTTGAGCTGCCCTAACTGAAATTATTTGGAACAAATATAAGCCTCCTGTTCTGAGCCATGTCCACACTGCAGATTTGTGAGTAAAATTAATAGCTGTTGTGATTTCAATCTCCTGCATTTGAGATGGCTTGTTATACAACAATACATAGAGAAGACAATGCATACATATACACATTAATTGATTGATTTGGTAAACGTTCTATTGAGTGTGTTTCTTGCAATTTTCAGGAAGAGATGGTAAATGAAACAACTTGAAACCAACTTGGGTGTCTTAGAATAATATGTGCTGTTCCCTTATGTATTAAGAGCTCCAGCAAGGCCCATGTTTGTAGTATCCCCCCTTGGATGGCTCTATCATACTGAATCCTGAGAAGGTGTGGATAATACCTCTGACTTTTTTTGAGTTCTATATCCAGGTTTGTCCAATGAGGCACTGATCCTGTGACCCTTGTGGATTGAAGCTTTGCAATTTACTGATGTAGAGCTTGAGCAAGTCATTTAACCAAGAATCTTTTTGTATGTGAATGGTATATGTATGTATGTGTGTGTGTGTGATATTAATATCTTCTATCACATAAGGTTGAAGTAACAACAGTAAGGTTTAACAATGGCAATAATAAATAATAGTAATAATAATATTGTCAAATATATACTATGTGACAGACACTGCTTTCATACATTATCACTTTTATGCTCATAATGAATTAATTTCTTTGATACTAATGTTATCTCTTTTTTTTCCACAGAGGAAGAAACAAAATTACAAAGAGATTGAGTAATTTGGCCAAGATCAAACATTAAGGATTCAAATGGAATTTTAAAACTGAGTCCTTCTGCTACTTGAGTTAGATCTCTAACTGCTTGTAGCATTTCAAGTGCGCTAAAGGTATAAACTGCTGACAATAAATAAATGGATAAAGCAGCGGGACAGTATGTATATATAGAAAGAGAAGAAGTGCTGCATAAATGAAGTGAGAGAATTCTGGAAAGGCTGGATGCTGCTGGCACTTCCCATTTTACTTTTATATGGTGTGATGTCAAGAAAAATGAAGGAGTTGGGAGACAGGTAGCCCAAAAGCAGTCTTCCTGTCCTGCAGAATAGGGCTTTAGAGAGGTGGTTGAAGAGCAAACATAAATCAAAGTCTCTTATCTTCGTTTTAGTGCTTTGTCTAGATTACTTAAGCAACATTGTTGAGCTCCCCAATTTTGTTTCCAGCGCTTTGGGCTGGACTGAGCTATGGCACCCTATTACCTAGTCTGACTTCAAGACGAATGCTGCCAAATTTTCATTCCTGCTGAATTTCCTTTCACCCTCTCAGGTACTGGCTTCTGAGCCACTCTGACCACAGTTCTTATGTTTTAACTCTTTGTAGTCTGTCCCGGTCTCACTAGAAGTGTCATAATGATCACTCTAATCTTTGATTCTTTCTTTTTGTTATGGTTTCTCAAAGTCTGTACTTCCATCTTTTACCTCTGTATTACTAGATGCTTTGAGATGAAGAAGTGACAAAAATATTTTAAATTCGGGACCTCACGCTATAATATATATAAGCATGGAAGCGCCACAAGGAAACTCCCTGTGTAGCTATCATAAACAACCCAAACCGTCATTTTTCTTCTTCTTCTTTTCTTATACAAAAGAACAGGAGAGCAAAACGGGTCCTGCCTGGAGAGGCTGGTATCAGTGGGAGGGGGTAAGAGGTGGGGAAATGGTGAAGAAGGGTAAATGTGGTGCAAATACTGTGTACACATGTATGTAAATGGAGAGACCTATTGAAACTGTTCCAGTGTGTGTGTGTGAAGGAGAATGGTGGAAGAGGTAAATTCAAGTAAGAAATATATATATTATAAGAATGCCACAATGTAAATGCCACAATGTACTCCCACCCAGCACAATAATAAAAAAGAAAAAGAAAAGAAATTTTATTTTCAGAATACTTTGTAGCTAAGTGCAAGGAATTTACTAACCAACACCAAAGAAAGATTGTTTCTTTACTTGACAAGGAACAGAGGTTTATCATGGAAATATTTGTATGGTTTCCTGGAATGTCTTTCTACTGGCCCTTAAACTTTATTCTGTGTCTCAGTAATTTCTCTTAATAATCATGACAAAAAAATACATGGCCTGCCTTAATATTAAATTATTTAAATAAAGTATATAATACTTTGAATAAAAAGATAAATATTGGAAAATATCAAATAAGAAAACAAATTCATTGTTGACTATTTAAAATCTGAATAAATCTTTCTCTTTACAAGAAAAAAAATATTTTAAACCCCACAAAAATCAAACCGAACACCTTCGACTTAAGGGACTTCAGAACACACTGTCCAATATTTTGCTCAAATTATGGGAACTCTCTTTTGTCCATGCCTGGAAATGGACATGCTGCTTTTATTCATACAGACATCACTTGTTGCTCCTTTGATATTCCAGACACAAACCTGTGGCCACACCTTCCTTAGGTCTTGCTATATACCTTAATTTTCTGAGTTCTTAATGGGCTTTGTGGTTCACTCGTTGGGTTTTGTCTTTGTCTTTTCTGTTCAAGCACTGACCATAGTCATTCACAACTATAACTCAGATCACTTTGGATTTGCATCTGACAATTGGAAAGAAAAAAATCCTAGCTACCCTTGCCCTCAAAAAACTATACTAAAGATAATGCAGATCAGTTACAAACAACACCTCTGTGGCTGCTCTATTGCGTATGGGATCCTATAGTCCAATCAGTTTGCACAAGGTAGAAACATCGACACTGCTTAGTATTTGCAACTTTCTCTTTTATTACTAAATTCTTCAGACAATCAGCAAATCCTGTCAATTTTACTTCCTGAAGAGCTTAGATTTCATCAACTTTTTGCCATCTCCATTACTATATGGAGAGTCTACACACCTAACCTCATCACATACCTAAATTATTTTTTCTAAGCCCCAATGCTACAGCAAGAGAAATCTTTGTAAAATGAATATGTATGTCACCTTCCTACCTTTTTTACTTAAGACTCTTCAATTGAGTATCTTCAATAGGATAAAGCATAGAATTTTTTTTTATAGCTGTGCTGGGTAGGGGTACATTGCGGCATTTACAAAAGTTCTTACTTTTAATGTATAAAATATTAAAAATTAAAAATATAAAATTATAAAAATTTTAATATATAAAATATAATGTACTTGAATGTACCCTTCCACTTACCTTCATACCAGAGAATATTTACATAGTTTACCAGTAGGGTGGTTGTGTCTTGGCTTGCCTAGGAAAGTCTCTGTTTGTTGTAATTCCAAAATTTATATCCTCTTTTTCATTTTCAAAAGTGTGCAGATTTTGATAGTACAGTCTATGGTTATCAAGTTTATAAGATTCATCATTGTTTTACCTCTCTTGTTTTCCCCTTAGATTATTGGAGTAATTTCTCTGAAAATACTATTCTTTCTTTCATATTTGTGTTATTGCAAATGCTGTTTTCTTTATATGGATAACTTTTCTTGCCCTTGTCTGACTGACTACTAGTAATTCTTCAGGTGACTTGGAAATCCCTTGTCTTCTTCTTTTTAAGGCTGAGATAGTTACTTTCTGCATTTTATATTCAGCTCTGTGAAAGCATTTGTTATATATGGCAATTCTTTATATATGTTTGTTTGTTTTACCATAAACTACAAACTGCTTACAGCTGAGATAATATGACATTATCCTAGTCCTATTGTATCCTAGTACCTAGTGCCTAAGACCTAATAGGTTCCAAGAAAATATTTCATAATTTATTGATAAATAAATGATCAATATAAACACTTAATGAGAACATATATTTTAGAAGAATACATATATATCCAGGGGTGTTAAAAATTGTTTATTGATTCTTCCAAAATTTACTGACATCCCTGTCTGAAAGCGGGACTACTCACTTAATTAGATAAGATTTTGTTACTTTCTGAATCTTTAACACAACGTATTCATGATCTTTTACATTAATTTTATTAGTTTAGGAAACTTTACCCTAGCAGGCCACTCCTGGGACTATCCTGTGTGGGAAACAGAATCCAAAATATTTTTTCATGATGTAGCTCTTTTTAGTTGGTAAATGAAATAAGAATATTATTAGATGAAGTTATTTTCTATTTGTCTGCAGAAGACACAGTTAATCTGTTTTGAGCCTCATTTTAGTTAGGAGAACATTTAGTGAATGATTCAGATACATTCCTAGAAGATTGTGATTTAAACCAAATTTCTTAAACTTTAAAAGATACATGTTTTAGCAAAACATCAAGAGCCTACACATTTTGTAGAAAAATTTTTGCAATCAGTGAAAAATATACATATCAAAAGATGAATTTTTGCTGCTGCATCTCAAAGGAATCTACTCTAAAATAGATACTTATTCCTAAAACTAGGAATAGAAAAGAATGGCCATAAACTGATAGAGGTATCAATACTAACAAAAGCTTTAGAGCATATATTATTCTTGAAACACAATAGCACAAAACAAGTCTTCTTACTGTCAATAGTTATATTTAAAAATTGTTAATGGTGATCTCAGCAAAATAAATACAAAGAATTCACTTGAATTAATAACAATATTTAGGAATACTACTGGATATAATAATTACATTTCTTTATGTCATTAATAAAACAGTAGAAAATGAAAAAAATTAAATATACCATTTAAGTAGCATCAAAACATAGGCTATTTATGGATAAGACACACAGAACATGTTCAAGACTGTTATGGTGGAAATTACAGATCTTTACTGAAAGATAATATAAAGTATCTGGATAATTCTAGATATCCAAGTATGCTATTGGTTAAATACACTCAAGGCCCCAGTTCTTCACATCATGCTATGCTGATGCCCTTTGGCTATTTTCCTCTGCAGTTCCTCTTATGATGTATTCTGTTTCACTGCCAGTTAGTATTGAGTGCAGGAATGTCACTTGTGTGACCAATGCTGTTTATAGTAGATTGGTTAATGGTTTCCCAATGATTTCCACATCTGAATGTTCACAATTTTTGAATATGTTACTTTATATGCATATGGTATCTTGTATATGTGATTAGATTAAATATCCTAAAATAGAGTGATTTTCATGGGCTACCTAAGTAAGTCTCATAATCATATAGGTCTTTATGAAAGAGAAGGACATTTGAAACAAAGCAGAGACAGATTTGAAAATACTAACTCAGTAGCCTTTGTAGACACCAACAATGGGCAGATTGAGAAAGAATATAGGAAAACAGTTCCATTTACAATAGCCTCAAAAAAAGTCAAATACCTAGGAATAAATTTAACAAAGGATGTAAGTGATCTCTACAAGGAGAATTGCAAACCTCTGAAAAAAGAGATCGAGGAAGATTACAGAAGGTGAAAGAGCTCTCATGCTCATGGATTGACAGAATCAACATAGTAAAAATGGCTATACCACCAAAAGCAATCTACATGTTTAATGCAATTCCCATCAAAATCCCAATGATAGTCATCACAGAGATGGAAAAATCTACCCTAAAGTTCATTTGGAAACATAAGAGACTGCGAATAGCCAAGGCAATACTCAGCAAAAAGAGCAATGCTGGATGTATCACAATACCCAATTTCAAACTATACTACAGAGGCATAGCAATAAAAACAGCCTGGTACTGGCACAAAAACAGATATGAAAACCAGTAGAACAGAACAAAGGACTGGAATATGAATCCACACAGCTACACCCACCTTATTTTTGCCAAAGTCACTGAAAACATATGATGGAGAAAAGACAACCTGTTCAACAAATGTTGCTAGGAAAAGTGGTTATCTGCCTGCCGAAAACTGAAACTAGATTCATGCCTATCATCCTGTACTAGTATCAACTCAAAGTGGATTAATGACCTTAATAACAGACCTGGAACCTTGTAGTTAGTATAGGAAAGAGCAGGGAATACTCTGGAAGCAATAGGTATAGGCAAGGACTTCCTCAGTAGAACTCAAGTGGCCCAGCAACTAAGAGAAAGGATGGACAAATGGGAGGTGATCCAAACAATGTACACACATATGAGTAAGTGTAAAAATTATTTTTTAAAAAAAGTCCACTTCAGGGGAAAAAAAAAGAAAGAAAATACTACCTTGCTGGATTTGAAGATGGACAAAGTAGCCCTGAGTCAAGGAATGGGAGAGTGTACAGCCTCTAGAAGCCAATAAAAAGATTATCTTCTTGAACCTCCAGAAAAAAAAAAATTCCTGACATCTTTTTACATGTAGACTTGTGGAATTGTTGATATTTTAAAATTACACTCATTTAACATGTGTGTGTGAACATATGCAATCAACAAGAAATCATCAACACAACCAAGGTATTAAACATATCGATCACCCCAAAATACCCTAGTATTCTTGTGTTTTGACAAGGACAATTAACATGAGGTCTCTTAACATATATTCAAGTGCACAGTATCATTGTTCACTATAGGAATTAAGTTGTAAAGCAGATCTCTATAGATATTTTTCCAAAGAAAACATACAAATATATAACAGGCATATGAAAAGGGGCTCAACATTACCAAACATCAGGAATGTAGATAAAAACCACAACAGATATCACCTAAAACCTATTATTTACTAAAAGAAGGTAAACACTAACTAGAATATAGAGGAACTCTAGCTCTTGTACACTGTTGGGAATGTGAAATGGCATAGCCACAATGGAAAACAATAGGGAAGCTCCTCCAAGAATTAAAAATAAAAACAATATATAATTCAGAAATGTTACCATTGAATACATGTCTAAAAGAATTGCATAAATATCTAGAAGAGATATCGGCACACTAATGTTCACTACAGCATTACTCACAGTAGACAAGATATGGAAACCATTTAAATGTCCATTGATAGATGAATGGATAAAGAAAAATATTACATGTTCTCTCTCCTATGCAAAATCTAGGCCTAAAAATCAAAACATAAATTGAAAAGAGAATGACATGAGTTTAAAACAGGGGTGCTCTTTGGAGGTGGGAACCAGCTGTAGAAGGAGAGGAAAAGGAGAGGATGAAGGGGATTATATATAATCAAAGTAATTCATATGCATATGTGAAAAAAATGAAATCCATTAAATGTTGCTTTAAAAGAGAAGGGAGAGATGTAAAGAAAGAGTAATAGACAGTGTAAATTTGATTGAAGTTTAAATGTATGGAAAAATAGCAATGAAACTTCTTTGCACAATTAATATGTGCTAACAGAAAGAGAGAGAAAAGAAAATGGGTATATACATGCAGTGGACTATTAACCAGTCTTTCAAAAGAAGGAACAATCTGCCATTTCCGACAACATGAATGAATCTAGAGAACATTATGTGAACCTACTAAGACAGAAGACAAAGCTGCATTATTCCATTTACATGAAGTATCTAAAATAGTCAAATGCATAAGGGCACAAAATAGAATGGTGGTGGCTGGGGGCTGGGGAACTGTTTTTCAGTATGTATAAATTCTTTGTTATTCAAGCTGGGATAAAGTCAAGATGTGGCTCCATTAAATATGACATTGATGGATCATCTTATGATCTTGAATGTACTGAGTTTAAGATTACATTTGTGTCAAAAGATTTGGATACGAATTACTGATAGTGATGCAGGATATTAAGCAAGTAAGCAAACAACAATAAAAACTAGGTCATACTAACTGTAGGGGGCAGGAAGAATTGAGCAAGCTAGGAAATGAGTTCTAATTTTCCATTATTCTGATGCCATTGTCACCAACCAAGTATAACAGTATGTAGCCAGCAGCCTTCTAAGATTTTTTCATTGACATAAATCATTTAAAATCATACACTCTGTCAATTAATTAGGAAAACAAATAATTGCTAATATTAGACAGATTGTGACACTCTCTCAAAGTAGAGCAGGCAGGATAATGTACAAGCTTTTCCAAAAGCAAAAGCTTTGTTGAGTGAATCCCTGTTCTTGCAGAAATACTCCAGATGTTTCTTTTCCATCAAGAATAGTTGGTGGACTGTGATGAGCACTTTTGTAGTATTCATCTCAACAGCCTTGGGGTCTACATATTTTACACAGCAGACTAAAGTCCAAATCAAGAAACTTGTTCATTGGAATTTAACAAAGCTTAAACATATTACTTTATTTGAAATCTCAGAAATAAATTTTCTTATTTATCCTAAACTTTAATCCAAACACAAACTCTAAAATACTAAAGTTGGAGCAGATCATAATCTAAACTTTTCCATTTTATAAAAGCAGAAAGCCTTGTGTGATGAAGGCTGTGTCCAAGGTCACAGGTGCAGGCATTAGTAGCACCCCAGAGTTGGGGTCCTGGCTCTGACTCTAGGAAACCATGTTGGGAAAGATGAGACTCCGAAACATCCAGCAGGAACTTGTTAAGGTAAAAAGAGAAATCAAGCTAATATAAAAATGGTGGGAAAAGCTTAGACAGCAAGTTATTGGTGAATCTTTTAGAAAATAGAACCCAGAAGGCATTCAACCAAAAACTTTACATCATTCACTGTATTGTGCCAGCTTTTTAATTTGTCAGAAATGAAAGAATACTCCCTGTAATCAAACACCCTGCCTAGAATCTTGGCTATAATAAATTAATGAAGTGAGTTTCTCCTGTCTATTAGATTATCAGTGGCTACCATTTTCTAAGACAGATATAATAAAATACCATACCATAAAATGCTCTGTCAGCAAGTGTTTCTTTATTGCCAAGTAATTATTAATGCTGGAAAGAAATATGCTTGGTCAGCTTTGGCAACACACTTTAAAACCTCAGATCCTTAAAGTCTCTCTAACCCCATATTCCAGTTAACCACATAAAGTCCCTCACCTGTACTTCCCTCTTCCCACTGCTTTCTGTAATAATGAGAAAATTCTAGAATGGGAAAAAGTTCAAGAGAGAATAAAGTATATTGTCTAAAAGAAACTATAATTGTTACTAATGGTGAAAATCTAACCAAAAGGTATTAGAAAACTATACAGTTGTTTTAGGGCTACTGTTTGTCCTGTTTCAGAGTTACTTCTTTATTCTTTTCAAAAGCAGAGTACTGCAGTCATACATATTTTTAGGACTTAGTAGGGCAGGTTTTTCACAGAAATTAATCATTAGATTCACAGCAGATTCTGTAAAACTGTGATCTAGAAAGATGGAAAAGTCTATAGTCACCATAAAAAACTGACTGTGCCTTAAAGAGTGGTCCAGATTAGCTGTCTGGGGGACAAATCAGAGTTCTTCAGGGATTTGTGAACTTCTATCTCCATGTAGATTTGGGATGACTATGGGCTGATGACTCTGAGACTGTCCAGGTTTTACCGCTGAAAGTCCTGAATGCTAGGAAACTCCTCAGTTCCTGACAAACAGGCACATTTGGTTCCCCTATCGTAGGGGAGTTATTTTCTTAAAAGATTTTTTCATATCTCTGTGTATTGGAGGAAAATCATAAGATTATATTTTGACATAAAATTTAAAAAGTGCATGCTTGAATCTTAAGTAGCAAGCATTTACTACCATAATATTTTGATTTTTAGCAGGTCATTTTGCATATGTTTTGGTCTCTGGAAAATGTACGATTTTGCTTTTTATTTATTAGAAACTTAAAAGTTTCAACCGAAGTAGGCAGAGAGGTGTGATGTTCAGAGTCAGTCATCCTTAAAAGATATATGTAAAAAGAAAAATAAATCCTGACTAATGCTGCTATGCTGTATTCTAGTATCATTTCTATAAATTGCTAGGCCTATCATACATATCGGTTTAATTTCAAGAACTGCAAAAAAAGACTGATAAGATAATGGCAAAAACATTTTCAATTTAAAATTGTGGATTCTAATATATTCTTGGGTGAATGAAAAGAAATGCTTGTGACAATGTTTTCTTGGTTGTGATGATTTACTAAAAAAATCTGTTATTTTGTAGCTCTTCTTTTTCAAATACAGTTGTTTTTTTCTGAGAGAGAGACCTTTGTACATGATCATCAATACATGCTTCCAAAAAATTTCCTTGTCTTGGGTTTTTTAAGTCATTGTTGTTTTACTGTTGTTGCTCCCCCGCTGAACCAAAATGGTTCAGTACATGTACACTCAGAAAAATACATGACTACAATTGATGAAAACTTGAGTTCAGTTCTTGGCTTGATCATCTGCTAGCCATATAACTTTTAACAAGCCCCTGAACATCTTTGAGCTCCCAATATCTCAGTTTTAAATTGAAGGATTTAAATTGGATTAATAACATTGCTTCCATATGGCCTTCCTTACACCTGATTGAAGCCTGTATGAATTAGAGCTCCAAGTGGTCCCTTGTCTGTGGTTTAATAAAGCCATTTTCTGGGATCCTGTTTAAAGTAGGAATATCACATTTCTGAGGAATATAATCAGAAGACGTTTTCTGCTTTTTGTTTTGTCTCTTTAACTCTTTGACAATTAACTCTACAGATGTACAATGCAAAAAACAGATAAGCAAAACACAATTTATCAACCCAAGAACACAGAGTTTTGAACAGTATGCATGGTAATGCCTATTGGTAAGTAGTATGGGTTGTGAAAGTCATTCATATTTTAAGTTGTAAATCAGCGCAAGTCAAGAACACTATTGCAATTATCTCTATATTTGATTTCTTTGAACAGGTCAACTAGAATAGCTCCCACAGGTTCACAGACTTAAGACGGCTATACAACACAGAGGTTAAGAGGATGTGCTTTGGAGTCTCCTGGAACAAGATGAATATTTCAGTTCAGAACCCTACCAGCTGTGCAGGCTCATACACAAAATATGGTTTATCTAATGTTTCTAATAATGATTAGCAGCCTAAAATATGAAAACTCCCAGCATGGCACCTTACAGTTCATGTTTAATATATGAAGTTACTACTGGACACAGCATTTTTAGGTAATTTTATTGAGTACTTCTTACATGCTGAGCACTATTCACTGTACTTTACCTGACTGAACTCCATAACTTTGCAAGAACAGTATGAGTTAAATACCATTATTATCTTGATTTTATGTATGATAAAGTAGAAGGAAAGACAAATTAAATAACTCACCCAAATTTTCTTGCAGAAAGAATTTTGAATTTTGATATCTTAAGTGTTTTCAAATATATTTGACTCTGTAGTCTATGTGAATGCTAATAGAAGTACAGCGTCAGTTTATAAGTGATGAGGCCAGTATCAAACAGGGGATGTTTGGATCTAGATGTTCATTGCTGTACTGCATCTATGTCATTTCTGGAGTTCCTATGATTCTCCTAAAAAAATTGTATGGGAAAATATGTTTCATCTTGCACATGTCAAAACAGTTTGCAAATGACAATTCTTTTTCTGGAAAGTTGGAAAATGTCAGGGCTTGTTCTTTGAGGAATACAATAGATGAAATTTTAACACAGACATGGCAAAAATTAAGGGCTACATCTGGGAACCCGCAGAATGCAATAAAAAATTCTTTTTTGTTTGTTTTCATTTTTGTGACAGGGTCTCACTATGTAACTCAAGCTGGCCTTGAACTTATGATTCTCCTGCCTCAGTCTCCTGAGCTACAGATTATGTACCACCATGAGCAGCCAAAATAGAAATTTTTCATATGAGAAAAATTTATATTCATAAAGTTATTAATGCTAATTTTCAGTTACAGCCAAAGAATACTGTTTTTGTTTGTTATTTTACTTGTCTTATTTTTGTGAACTGAACAAGAAAAATAATTAAATTTGTCTAGAAAAATCCAAGTAATGCCTGGGATGTTCTGATTATATGCTGATATTCTCTAAAGGCATTACATTTTGCTTTTTCACTAATGCAGTCATTAATTATTATAGTCTTGGGCTGAAGAGAATATGGATCTGCTCTGGAAACTTTCCCCAGGATGTATAACAGAAAAAAAAATACATGTATAGAACTTCAGTAAAACTGGAGATAGTGGTGTCATGTTTTGAATGCTGTGCTGGTTTTGGCATTTAAAGTAATCACTCTGTGGATGGGGTTAGTTTGTAGATGGCAGGATGTGTATGTGACAATTGGATCAATAACCATATTATACTAAAATGCTGGTGATAGCATGGTTAACCGTGTCCTAATGCCCATCTCTATCTATCTTTTGCATCCCTGTCCCTTATTTTAAAATCCAAAACCCCATTTCAAACCATACCACCCACTGTCTTTTAATTCCTTTTTTCTGTTTTGTCTGCAGCTTGCCTCATTCAAACATATAATTCCTCAGTTATTACTTTTTCTCAATCTATTTTATCAGTCCTACGACAGTTTAAATTGTAACCATCGAACAATACAGACTCCATAGTCAATTGTTCTCCTTGCTTTCTGCAACACCCTCAAAGCACATCTCCTTATTTTTCCCTGTGCCTACTCAACCATTCAGCAATTACTGCTGGTCTGGCTACATGCCTTTGTCAACTTTGGAGGGCCATGCCTTCCAGGTGTGAATTTAGGGACAAAGTGGGTCTCAAACAGATTACGGTCTCGGAAAGCCACCTAGTGAAATCACCTACCTCAATTCCAACGTTAAACTGAGATTGTAAGTCTTGCTTTACTTGTAATGCCTGTACAGAAGAGATTTGACTCCTGGATTAGACTATGCCCTTCCAACAATGCACACTTTTAACCCTGGCTTTGTTTTTCTGGTTAGATTTTTGCATCCTACCCATGGGCTCTCAGAAGCTAATCTTAGTTCACCTATGCTTTTGGCTTCTCCCTCATCTTGTTTCACAGCCTAATACCACCTTGTCCCCATAAAATGATTGCTGTGAACCCTAAGAAAAATGGCATAATCATGAGAATTGGTGATACATAAGTGAAATGGAAGGAAGGCTGGCCTCAAGTCTCAGTTTGCCAAGGGCTGTTGTGCCAAGGAAATTGACCTGTGATTCATCCAGTCTTATGATTAAAAACTCAAATGTGAGGGAAGTTGTTTTACTATACCTAGTGAACATGCAGCAATCTAGGCAGTCTTCCCATTGGTCAATTATAATATAATTCGTTGTAATTGTATGGGGGACAAGGCAAAAGGTAAGTTAAACTCCTTAATAAATGTGGAAAGATGCATGTCTTTAACTGGTAGGTCCTCAATCTGTGTTGATGACATTATCACCATTTGTCCTTATGACAATGTGTGGACTTGGGTACCATCTCATAGCGGTTTTTATATCTACGTTTATTAAAAATACACAGCTTCTAATTGTGTCTTTGAGATATTTCTATTACATCACCATTCTATTTTATGACAAGCACACAATGTATTTTTGCTTTACAAGTTTAGAAGCTCAGAGCTTCAGAACCCTTTTTTTTTTTACTTGTTACTGGCTCTCTCTCCACCACTGTACTGTCCTATAGTACAATAATGATGTTAATAATCCTAGCTCATTAATAGTCTGGATAACCAAAAACAAACTAATTTGTGGGGGTGGATTGGTTGTGTAACCTGATGTAAGCCACTTGTATTCTAAGACTCCACTTGCCTATCTTAAATATGGGGGGAAGGATTTAACTTACATGGGAGCTGGGAGGATTAAGCAGGGTATTAATTGCACGAGTATTATATAAAAATAGTAAGAATGCAATAAATATAATTCATTATTGTTTCAAAATGCTGAACCAAAACTCATTTTAATACTTTTTTTGGCAGTACTAGAGTTTTGAGCCTGGGGTATTGTGACTGTTAGGCAAGAATTTTACCACATTTCTAACTCTTTTTTTGCTTTAGTTTATTTTTCAGATAGGGCCTCACTTTTTGCTCTGGCTTGCTTGGGACTGTGATCCTCCTAACTATACAGACCCACATCACCACATCTGGTTTGTTTTTGAGATGGGGTCTTGCTAACTTTTTCCTCAGGCTGGCCTCGAAACGTGATCCTTCCAATCTCTGCCTCCCAAATAGCTGGAGTTACAGGCACGAGGCACTATACTGGCCTTAAGTTTTAATACTTTTTTAACTTAAAATGTATGTTAAGATGTTATTTACTTAAACGAAATAAATTATTATATATAGGAAGAAAGCAGGGAACTTTTGTGCTCAAAATCTACTCATTGGTTTTCCCTTTGTTAATTAGGCAGTGTGAACCTGAAGTTCAGCATCCCATGTGATAGCTGTTAGATGTAGTATATCACTCCTCCATCCGCCTCCCACTTCTTGTTCCTGTTGCTGAGCACAACAGGGCTCCAGCCTGTTGTGGTCCCTGTAGGCATTTTTTGTCTTTGGGCTTCACATCTGCAAAGCATTCAGCTTGCCTCTTCTCAGACTGTGTTCTGGTTGCAGTCAGCCTAAGAGCCATTAATTGCTCATTTTCTGAGAGGTGTGAGATCACTGTTGTGGTTTCTGTGAACTTTGGATTGAGCTCAGTCATACTCAGTTCATCTAAGTATAAAATCTGAATCCCTTATCTTACACTGCCAAATATATATTAGATTCTAAGTGGTTCCACTTTCAAGGTACTTTCCTTAAATTATTCAAGAATTGAAGATTGGATTGAGAACAAGCACAAGCATGGGCTCTTTTAGTAGAAAAACAAAACAAGGAGAAAAGAATATTTAAGTAAATAGAATGAATTTACAGTAAATTTTGATGTTGCCCAGTGTGCAATTTTCTTCTTTTAATTTCATTTTGTTAATGAAATTGCTTGGAGGAGATACAACTTTAATTTTATCTTGAAAGTTTTAAATTCTAGAATGGAGCAAGACACAAATATTTCTTCTTTCGCTCTTTACCATATGGGTGGTATTAGCTCTAGGGTATATTTAGGACCAGAATTTCAGAGGGTACTAAATGTATTCTTAGTCTAAATTACCTCAGAAAACTTTTAGACCATATTCATAGAGACCTTTCCTACTCAGCATAAATCACTATTCTGAAAAATATGGAATACGTAGGGCAAATAATAGCAGGAATCCACCAGCTTAATTAGTCATAGTAGTTCTCAAATTTCTCACTATTACTACTTCACATCACATTTATAAAGAGGAAAATAAGAGAGAGAGACTTCAAAGTAACTACTTAATTAATACAATATTTCCTCTCTAAAGATGAATCATTTCTTTATGATACATGATAAATTAGGAGGAAATCAGTCCCAAGGAGACACGATCCCTATAACATTTTTCTGTGACCTTCATGAGGACTGCAACTGTTAATTTTGATGATCCCCAGAGAAGATTTGTATCAGTACTCTCAAGTGAGAAATAAGCAGGTAAGGTGATTTATCTTGCTGAGTTTTGTTTTTGAGCAAACAAATAGTAAAAATATGGTGCTTAATATAAACAAGAGTAAAAACTCCACGAATCAGATTTTGTATGACTCATATATTTTAATTTTTACCTAGAATATATCATGTTTATTGCTTTAAATCATTGAACCTTACTTTATTGAAGATGGAAAATCATGTTTTCCCATAAATCTTATAATGTGACAAATATTCCTATTGAAATATAGGAATACTGGGAGGGAAATTGGGCATTAAAACCCACAATTCTTACCAAATCAAAATGTTGAGTCTACCATCACAAACTACTGAATCTTGAGATTCATCCAAATGCTCCCATCCTAAGATAAAACTCTAAAGAGTAACTCCTCACAGACTGACTTGCATATTTTAAAGAGAAGACCATTTTGATTGTCTAGCAGCTCTCTAGTTGGTACATGTTGATGAATCCCTGTAAGACTCTCCCCCAAACCTTAAACATATCCTTTCCCTAGCTTTCCCCTTTGGAGGTGCCTGTCCCACCATCACCTGTGAGGTGCAGTCCCCTGCCAGACTGTTGAAAGTGATAACCTAAACTCTACAGATTGCTCTGAGGGCTTTGTCTGGTGCTGGTTGGTTCTGTTCTTTTCAAAAGCAGTGTCAATCAGTAGAGTCTTATTTTGTAACTTTTGGAGCCTAAATCAAAACTACTTCTTATCTTTGGAAAACAGTCAAGCAAAAAGACAAGAGACAAATAAGCACTTATATTACACTATAAATAGAGTAAGAATCTATGTTAAAAGCTGTGGGGCTCCAAAACACTTTAGGAGGGCCAAAGAGCAATTATATTCTAAAGGTGACTTCTAAAGGTGACTAAGCAATGATTATCAATCTTGCCTGCACATGAGAATTATCCAAGGGACTTTGAAAAATACAGATTTCCCAGGGTGCACCTTAGACCAATTTAATTTAATCTCTGGAAGTGGGGTCCAGTAGTCTAGATTTAAAAAATTCTCTCACATGATTCAAATGGCCAGCCAGAGTTGAGAATTGCTGCTTTAGGATGCTGAGATAATATAATATTGTACTATAATGCTTATTAGAATGTTTATTAAATGCTAATCTACTCAACTACTCATCTGTTTAAAAACACCCAACTTAGTGTGAAACACCAAAATTTCAAAAAAAAAAAAAAAGAGAAGAATTGAACATTTAAAATAGTATCTGAATCAGGATAAGTTTGACAGAAACACAATAAATTCCTGAACTTAGAATAGCAGAATCCAAACTTAAAATGGTTCCTTCCTGATACATAGGACGCTTCCCAGAATTGGAAAGGCTGATCTTTTCAGAAGATGTAGTTTCCAGATCTGTGTGACCAGAACAGAGAAGGCAGAGTTCCACGCCCACATAATAGGTACATCAACCCTGGAGACGAAAATGAGGTGACAAATGTAAAAGGCGGGTAGCCTTTCTTTTCTCCAGGCATAGTCACTTGACCTACATCCAGGAAAGGCAAAGAACTACAAAACTGGGGAGAGGAAGATGCCACCTTATTAAAAGTTTTATATAAATGATCTCTAGAGCCAAACACTAATGCCTTTTGGATCAATTCTGGTTTTGAACTTATATATAGTGGTAATTCCTTCCATGAGTTTGAATGATCAAGGGCTTGACCTTTAAAAAGTGAAACTCAAGAGTGATCCAGGCTAGATGGTTGAAAGACTGATTCAGTCCTTGAAAGAGTTTCCTAAAGTCTTGTCAAAATACACTTCTTAGAGGCTACAATGAACATACACATCTCTCATATTAATAGTCACAAGCTAGTATAATGGGAATAAAATATTATAGTTAAAAACATTGGCAAGAGTTATGTTAAAATTATTTGAAAGAGTCTTCTGTTTGGAGAACCCTAGGCCAGTAGTGTACAAAGAAGAGTGACCAAAACATTGGTAGCAGCTCAAAAGATCTCCAACAACAAAAATAGAAAGTTAGTGGCATTATCATATGTATAATTACAATAACTTCATTTTTCAAGGAACATCCCTACAAGGAAAGTATTGACTATTTCAGTGCTAATTAGAACATAAAACTAGTTTTGATACCTAGGAAATATTTTCATGCTAAATAGCTAAGGGAAACATATGTTGTAAAACTCACAGCATAAAATTGGAGTCAAACAATGTCATGTAATTTGGTAACTATCATATAATTAAATTATTTTAGCTAAATATACAAACTAAAGTATCTCTAATGATAACTAAACCTTCAAAGAGTCATGATAAACTAGATTTTGGTAGTAATCACAAACATATCAGGAGCTTAATTCAGGAAAGTTTAATTCAAGAGCTCAATTCCTGCATTAATGACTGACTCACTCTGTGAATTTCCAGGGGCTCTTGCTGTACATGGCTATTTTATAGCTCGAGCTTTATCTCCATCTGTGCTTTTATTATCACCTTTGCAGTCAGGAGAATCTTGCACTGGTTCTTCCTGCTTTCTTCCAGAGCAACACACAGGATTGCTGCTCACATTTCATTAACCAAACAAACTCTACCATCCACACCTAAGTTTAGGTTACAGGATGTAACCTAAAGTAGACGTACTATAGAAGGACTCCTTTGCACTTAGGAGATTCTGAGCACTACTTTTGGAAAATGGCACAGACTGATTGTATATAGAATCCCCACATCATGAAGAAGAATAATCCTCAATGAGATAAACTTTATTTTAGTATTTGTGTGTTTTAAATGAGTATATAAGATAATATGAAAACTGATAGGCAGTACAAAGGTTAAAATCTTGGAGGCTGGGTTTAAATCCTAGTTCTATACTCATTAACAGCATAGCCTTGGGAGAAATAACCTCTCTGTAACTCAACTTCCTCATTTATAAAGAACATATAATATTAATGTCAACTTTACTTATAAGATCTCATGAAGATTAAATGCAAGATACATGCAAGTCACTTAGTAACTATAAGTGTTTACCATAATCAATTAGATTGATTATTCATTTGATTGATTTCTTACATAGATTGGATAAGTAAAGAATTGAGGGTAGATTTCACCTGAGAAGATAAACAGCCAAGTTTCCTAAGACACAGTGTCACTTAGATTGAGCATCAAGTAGTCTGGCAGGGCTAGAGGTCTGGCTCAAGTGGTAGAGCATCTTTGCAAGCATGAAGCCCTGAATTCAAATTGCAGTCCTACCAGGTGAAAAAAAAAATAGCCTGGCTCCACTTCTGCCCATAACTGTCTGTGTTACCTTCAGTAGGTCACCTAACATTTTCTTGGTATTTCTTTTGATCTTTCTAGGTGTGCTTAATTCAGCTTTAAATATATTTACTAGTGATCCTACAAGGTAATTAAGAATCTTACTGTGTGGCAGAGGAGTCATCACATTAAAAGAGTAAGTAAATGGGAAATAAATTTTACATGAAATATAGAGCTTCAATGTGAGACTGGATTTTTTTCATATGGTATTGGTGATAAGTTATTCTAGTTCAGACCACATAGAGTGATGGTATCTTAATAATAACAGTAACTAATATCTATTGAATGCTTAAAAATACCAAGTACATTTACCCTTATTTGTTATCATCAAAAAATCAGAGAAATAAATTTATCATCCATATTTAAGAAATGCAGAAATTGAATCTCGGCAAGAACCCTGTAATTTGAGCCCTGTTTTGTCTGACCCCAGAAGCAATGATTTTTTTTCACTTATTATGGTCGATGAAGATGGACCATAAAAGGAGTAGAATCAGGCAACAGTGAGTAACTCAGTTTGCTTAGACCATTCGGCAAATCTAGGGAATTAGAAATGTAATTCAAAAGCATTATTCCATGTATCAAAACCATATGTTTCGGTTGTCTGGAATGTAAGCCCTGTTATAATAATATGTGCGTAAGTCAGACAGTTTTGAGCTTTTCTAAGAGAATAAACATGGCCTATTTACCTCCATATCCAAGCCTCCCATCACAGTGATTAGAAGACATTAAACACTTGCCGAATGAGCGAGTAAATGAAGAAATAAATAAATTAATAATTTTAGACACACTCTCTTTTGATTAAATGTTTTCTTGACTCTCAGCAAGCTCTCTGAAGTCTTTTGAAATCTCATAAGTAGCACTCATTTCCAGGTCGAAAGTTTAAATGCAATACCATTTCTCCAGTATTATGAATTCCTGCTATGTGAATTTAATAAATATTAGATTATAACTAAATTTTGAAAATTAAAGTAAGTATTGGATTGCATGATGGTTAATTTTATTTGTCAACTTGGCTGGGATACTGGACACCCAGACATTTTGTGAAATATTTTCTGGGAATATCTGTGAAGCTCTTTCTGAATGAGATTGACATTTGAATTGGTAAACTGAGTAAAGCAGATTCCTTTCCTTTCCGTGTGGGTGGGCTTCATTCAATCTGTTGGAGACCTGATTAGAAAAAAGGCTGAATAAGAAAGAATTCTTTTCTCTCTGTCTGTCTTATCTTCTCCTGCCTTGGGGCTTTGGACTCAGACTAGAATTTACCCCATTGGTTCTGTCTTGGATGGACTGGAACTGTACCATCAACTCTCTTGGATCTCTACCTTGCTGACTGAGACCTTCATAGTTGTATGAGACAATTCCTTATAGTAACATAAACGTGTGTGTGTGTGTGTGTGTGTATCTGTCTGTGTGTATAATCTATTATTCTGTTTTTCTGGAGAACCTAGTCTAATAGTGACTTTGTACATAGTTAAATATGGTGCCTCTACTCTTCATAAAATCAGTGGCTGATATAGGTTTTCATCTTTTCCTAATAGCAGTTATCTGAGACCATATCATAGTCACATGATCTCATAATTGTTATGATGCTCAAAGGATCTTGTTTCCCTCTTTCTCTTTTCTTACACAGAAAGCTATTTAAATATAGCTATTTAAAATGACTTAGGTTGATAGTTTTCCTTCTGTTTTTAAGGGACTAAGACTGAAAACAGCATTTATTTTTTCCCCCAGAATCTCATTTTCATGATTTTCAGTAAGCCTGTTTTTAGATTTAATTGAAATTCTGTCCTTAAGTTTGTTTTTAAATATTCTTATTCTATAAAACCATCAATGGAAATAATAATAACATCCCTTATACTTTTACTTCAAAAGTTCTTGACAGTTGTACTTCAAATTACATGCTATATGTATAATGCTCAGAAGTCAGTGGTAAACTAAATACTGTCCTTGTTTCTGGAGAGAGAAAAATTTTGTCCAGTTATAATTAGTGGTCTCATAGCTGGGACTAGGTAACTTTATACACAGAGAATGACTGGTTAGTGTCATTTTCATAAAATTCCACCACAGACTTACAGAGAGGATGATATTAATCCTGGCATCTACTTTATTACTACTTCTTGGCTTTTGCATAATATTTTGGTTAGATTATGACTAATAAAAATTTCATTTCTTACAACTTAAATGAATTTCTCTGCTTACCTAGAACAGATGTTTCATAGCTAGTATCAGGATGTCTTTAAGTGTCTACACGTTACTTCTCATCTACCATAGATACAACCATGATTTAATACAATGGAAACATGTATTATGATTGGCTATAGAATCTTATTTCTCAAGCTTTTCAGGGTTTTATATTCTCCTCTGAGTACTGTTTCTCTGTATTCTGCGTTTGCCAAAACCTTATTGCTGTCCAATACAATATTTGGATTACTTTTTGGCAAGTGAGTTAAAATAATATTGAGAGTGAGTAAGCTAATTTGAGAAGGCTCTCAGGCACTGACAAGTCTAATACCTTTTATGTTAAATATCTGTAGATTTATTCCCCTTTCTTCCAAAAATTCTTCTGGGGCAGGAAACCTTAGATCAGATCTTCTTCTTCCTCTTCCTCTTGGTTAATTTTTAGAGAACTGTGAAGACTCTGTTATCCTTCAAATAAATCAGTATTCATAACATGGTCTTGTAACAATAGGGTGCCTCCAATTATCTGAATGAGGTGTCCTGAAATCAAAATAGCTTCCAGTCTGGGTCAGAAATTGTAAGCACTTTATTTCTACTAACTCATTTTATCCTCATAATACTTTTCTTTGAACAAATGATGGAAGGTCATATTTTATGGATGAGGAAATTAAGGCATACAGATTTAATAATTTGTCTAAAGATATGATGGCTACTAAGTGCTCATGATGTGATTAAAATCCATGTAGTCTGTCTCCAGAGTCTGATATTTGAACACTGCATTGCATTGCCAATAAGTATAAACTTCCCTACATTTTATCTAGTTTTCCTCTAACATCTGACATGGCTAAATGTCAATACCATATTTGAGAGTATGTGAGAAATGCATATTTTAACATAAAAATATATTTTATCTCTATATTATTAATGTGCTTTGGAAAAAAATAAAATAATACTCGAGATAGAGATTAGGATGAGCTCAGTTTAAAAAAAAAGTTAGTGAGACTGTATCTCAACAAGTAAGTTGGGCATAGTGGTTCACATTTGTAATCACAGCTGTGCCACAGGTAGAAGCTATAGGTAGAAGAATCACTGTCCAGGCAGAAACCTATCTGAGACCCTATCTGAAAAATAACGCAGTAAAATAGGGCTAAGGGTAGGGCTTGAGTGGTAGAGTGCCTGTCGACCAGCACAAAGGCCTGACCACAAACTCCAGTACTACAAAAAAACTGAAAAAGACAATGAAAGAACAAAAGTAAATTAAAATGAAATCCTGAAAAATAGCAATTAGAAAATTATCCAATGACAAATTTTCATTAAGGAGATTAAATTTTAGGTAAAGCCTCTTTACTTTGTGAAATTCCATGCATATTCACAGCCTTAGAATAAGATTATTGAGTAGATAGAATTGGTATAATGCTATACCAATTATAATTGGTTGGGCAATGTTTTTAAATCACATTTCATGATTATATTCATTGAGTGTATTGTCAATTGAAAGAAATATAGTACTATTGCTCATCTTTATGTAGAAAATGGCATTCTTAAAGTACTGCAATAAATCAGGTATAGTAAATTATATGATAGAACAAATGTGCAATAAGAGCTCTATATGTTACAGATATGATAAGTAATTTTGTTGAATGAATAATTGCTTTATAAAGTTATTGGTCATTCACAATTTGTATTAAAGGGAAGTTAGTATTTAAATAAAGCATATTTGTTTATTACAAAGTAAATGTGTGCTTATTTGGCTAAAATATTCCTTAGGTGTTATAGATGGCACAATAAGTGAAAAAGCAAGCCTTCACAATGGTGACGACTTCACAGTGGTAGGAATTTCAGGTAAGGATAAGCCTAATATCTTTTATTTCTATAACACAATTGACCAGTATCAGAGTCATAAACCATCAGTGCCAATTCACATAGTTGTCAAAGTGCAGTCTAAAAACCTATCTTAGGTCTTCAGCTTCATGTCTGCATAACTCATCATTTTCCCTGTCCTTTTTGAAATCATACAAAAGCAACAAGAAAACAGAATAGTAAATCCTATTGTTAATGAAACTTGAAAGAAGACACTTAAGAAAGTTGACAAAAGATACCGAATTATTTTAGAAGCTATTACAAGGAAATAGGGGTGGCACCAAAGAGCCTATAATGAGTCCAGAAGGACAGGTCACAGGAAGGTAAAGCACAAGTACACTTCCTCACTGAAAAAGGCTCATTCTCGGGCCCTAAAGCCTCTCCCATAATGAGAGGAGCACAGAAGATCTGAGTGGTAGCAGAACCACAATCCTTAGCCTTTCCTTGCCATGTTGTTTAGCTCAGAAATGCAGAAGGGAGCAGGTCTTCACCAAGAAATTACAGAGCAGCCATGTTTTTAGGACGCTGACTTTGTGGCTACCTTATAAGCATCCTGGCCACATAACAACTATATAATGGCTTGGAGTAAAACCTGACTCAATGACTTTTGTCAAGGGTTAACAAAAGAACTATATATAATAGCTAAGAAAGATAGCAAGGCAAAATAATGAGGAAATCAGAATTTTAATGAATGAGGGAATTTTCATGAAAAACCTTCTGTCATGGATCAGGATAAAAATTTAAAGATTTAATTCCAGTATTACCAAAATGTGTCAGAGCACATGAAAAAAGAATGTGTTTCCAAACTCTATGCAAACCACAGATACCAAAAATAACAAGATTTCAGAAAAACATGCACCACAGAACATTTTTACTCATGCAATTCAATGTTAAAATAATACGATTTATCAATCAGAATTCATCATTACATTCCAAGAAAAATATATCACAACCAAAGGGGATTTATTCCAGGAATACCAACACAGTTCAATATTATTAAATCTATTTATTTATTTTATTAAATTAATTAGTCTAAAGAGAAAAAAGAACATGCTTTCTTTTACTGATATTAAAAACGTATTTGAAAAAATTTAGCACACATTTTTGGTAAAACACCTCTCAAAAGGAATCAATAAAAGTTTATATAACCCAATAAACACATCTGTTTTGGACCCAATGGCAATATTATGCTCAATGAGAAAATAATAGAGGCATTTTCACTGGAGGTGGAGGCAAATAAAACCACTATTAACAGTTAATTAACTTCATTGGGTTAACAGTTATAATTAACAACAGAAGGAAATTAGGAAAACTAAATTTGAAGAGGGGAAACTATTATAATTTATAGATAATATATTGTATTCTTGAAAAACTCATGAAAATCAAGTATAATTTAGTACAAATATCTAAATAATTTAGTAAGGTACCAATATCAATACACATAATTAATTGATTGATTGGATCAAGAGGGCTCTGTCTTCATCAATCAATTAATCCAAGATGGATTCAAAATGTGAATAGGCTGTTAGGAAGGGATAGAACTGTGTACAGTGAGGCCTAGTTGGAGGAAGTAGGTCACAGGGCAGGTGTCTTTAAAGGGCACATCTTTCCCTGGCTCTTTCTGGTCTTTCTGTTTCCTGGCTGCCATAAGGTAAGCTATTTTGCTCTACCACATATTCTTTGCCATGGTGTACAGCCTTACCTTGGGCTCAAAGCAATGGAACCAGCTGACCATATACTGAAAATATGATCCAAAATAAATCTTTCCTTCCTTAAGTTGATTTTCTCAGATTTTTGTTAAAGTGACAGAAAAAGTGACTAACATAGAGGAACATCAGACTTAGAAGACTATGATGACTCATTCATGCACAGAAAAATGGGCCAATAGAACATAACAACAAAAGTAATCAATCCAAACACATATGGGGCTTTTATTATGTAGATGATTATGTCGATGACAGCAAGAAATGAATGAGCAATTGTTGGGGCAATTACATACCCATTTCTGGGGAAAGACTCAATTTTCACTCATTAAACTAATATAAATCCAAGTAAATAAATGAAAACAAAAAAGAATATCAGGGGAGCATGGTGATAGTGAGAATGAGTAAGTAACGGAGATAGGGAGAGGTTATTTGGTTAAAGCACAATATATACAGGCCCGAAGTACCAAGTGAAAACCCTCTTGGACCATCAATACGCACTTAAAAAATTTAAGAGCAGAAGGAAAAAATAGGACTTTTCCGAGGGTGGGTGCAAGTGGGAGGGAGGTGGGCACAAGGAAAGGGGAAATGAGGGTGAATATGGTGGACATATTTTGTACCCATACATGAAAATAGAAGAATGAAACCTGTTGAAATTTTTCTAAGAAGGAGGGGAAGGTTAAGAAGGAGAACAATGGAGTGGGTAAATATAAGATATTTTTTAAGTGCATATGTAAATGTCACAGTGTATCCCCCTGTACAACTATTATGTGCTAATAAAATAATTTTGAAAAATGAAAACAAGTTATGAAAGATACATGGAAGAATTCTGTATGATCTTTTCAATAACTTTCTAACACTGATACAAAATCCATAATCTATAAAAAGAAATTATTAATAAATGTGGCAATGCAGAAATGATACTGAAGAAAAACAATATAAGTAAACTTATAAGACAAGCAAGAAACTGTGGTAAAAAAAACTTTTACAACTTATGCAGTGTTATAGATAAAATGCTAACTGCTCAAAAATATAGAGAACTTGTTGAGGTGGAGAAGGAAAAAACTAATAATTCAACCACTACCAAAAATGGAGCAAAAAACATTAAGAGCATTTATAAAAGATGTCAGATATAGTTTGAAAACATGAAGATATTTAATCTCATAAGAGAAGTGAGATACCACTTTTCTTCTATGAAAATGGCAAAATCCTAAAAGTTCAAAAATTCACAGCAAGGAAATCAGGTATTCTCTTTCAATAAAGGTATAAAGTAATTCACCACTTATGGAAGGCAATTTGGCATGCCATATTAAAAATATGCACATTGATTACACATTATTTATATAAAGAAGTTATTATATGTATACATGTATATAATATGTGAAATTTTAAAGAATATAGCAATTAAATTATATACACACACATCTAATATATATATATATATATATATATATATATATATATATATACACATAGGGAGAAGTAGATGAGATTTTGTTTTAATGACATAATTAAAACAACAAATCTCATATCTTCTTTTGAGCCTTTCTTTATACTTTTCTCTGAACTAATCTTCTGAAAACATATTCCTTAAAAATTCTGATATAACTATGAAAGGGAAATATTTAATGGCTGTGTGAGTCATTTGTAGCATTTTAATAAGAGCCAGGTATTTTTTCCTCTTCAGAACAATAATATGCTATTTACTGTTCTTTCTCTTTCTGGATTATATCCCTAGATTTACTGGTTTCTTTTGAAATCATTTATACAAATTAATTTTATGTAGTCAAAAAACAATGCTATGTGATTTTAAATGCTACCAGAAATAGTCATTTTTGTTGTTGTCAAGAAAGTCTTTGCTACAGTGAGATATAACAACACTGTCATTCTTTTCAAAAAATAAAATTTTATATTGGCTATTACCTTGCAAACAATTACTCAAATTTCTTTCTTCTTTCTTGTATTTCAAAGGCATATTGGATCCCTATTTTGTGAAGATGATTGTGCCTAACATTTGCATTACTGTTTCTTTGAGAATTCATTAAAAAGATAATAAGATACATAAGGCATGTATTATTCCAGACTTAATTATCAGCCAGCTTCTTTGCCAAATAACATCAACCATTTTTTTTCAGTTAAGCAAGAAAACAAAACCTTAAAGGGTACATCACTGATTGAAAAAAAGTGTTACTTTGTTTCAAGTTTGAATTTGGTGACATCAGTTAAGTGTGACAAATTTAGTATAGCCAAGGAACATATTGCATCCAAGTGTAAATGTCAATGGGAAAGATACTTCAGGCAAAATTCTGTGTTACATGAATATTAAGCAATAATGATATTTTTAATGTAATCAAGCCATTGTCCTTTTCTTAAGTTGGAAAGAAATAAACGGAAGCAAACTATGCTCTTTATAATTTATGTTCTCCTAGCAGATTTTAAAAATACAGCCAAGAAAGTTTCTAACTGCTTTGAAAAGCTCTATAGATGTGTAAGTATTTGATCAGGAGCTAAATGTCTATAATAAGAATACGTAATAATTAAGAGTTGGGAGAAATTTTGGAATGGAAAACTATAAAGATAGCAGTATAATATTTATTTTTATTGAATACTTTCATATTCTAGGTACAAAATATATTATGCCAATTAAATAATCACAGAATTTATAGTTTTATCTTTTGCTGTATAAGATGTAATGTTACAAAAGTAGAGATTTTGTCTTCCCTGTTCCCCACGGTATTTCTTAGGTTTACAAAATGATTAGATTGAGTTGTGTGGTCTTTGAAGGACACTTTAAAATGCTGTGATTCTAAAAATAAAGGCCATTATTTTCTGATCTGGAATTACAAAACTACTAGAGCTTCATTGTCTTACTTTTGTTCAAAATTGCCTACTTTTTTCATTATAACTTTCAAGAATGTTTTAGAAATATTTCTTTAAAACTGAATTTTAATATATCATATTTTCCATTGGGATTAAAATTCAAAAAAGAAATATTTAATTTTTAAAGAGTACATATTCATCTTTATGCACACTAAATAGAATAATCTATTTTTAAAATAGCAATTCTTATAATAGTTCTATCATTTTTCTCTAAGAACAATAGAGAAATAATAGAAGTGACTCATTTTTTTGCTAAGGATAGGATTTTTGGCCGGAATGACCATGGGTCTGACTCAGGATGGTAATTCATGTGATCTTATTCATATAAGGTCAGAAAATACATGAAGGAAAGAAATTAGAGGAATTCAGCTATTCATGTCTCTGAAAATAAGTAGATTCTTAAGAATTGCCATTCTGCTCCTCAAGTGAATTTAATAACCTATTTTGTGGAAGAATGGTATATATCACAGAAATAGCTTTATTTTATAAGTAATAACAGAGTTTGTGATAAAAAAGATGTAAAAGGTGCAAATAGTAAACTTAGTGATACAGTGACAAGAACCATTTGAAGCTACTTGGTGCTATAAGGGCTGCTCAAAATATTTTGATGGTCCCCTTTTGGCCACATCATAAGAAGTATATTCTATACTTCTCTGTTTTCTTTGAGTTGGCTTGGCTATAAGTCTTGCTTAGTCAAGAAGCTTTAAGAGCCAGTGTGTGAATCACCACATTCTCTTCTTCCTGAAGCAGGAAATGTGGAAATACGAATTGATAGGCATCTGCCAGCCTACGTCCCTTAGTGCCTACAGAGAGTACAGGCCCCAGGCTGAACTGCATTCAACAAGCAGTATAAATGAATGTGGTTTTAGGCCACTGAGAGTTCAGTGCACTTATTACTTCAGCCAGCGAATCCTGACTGCAATAGCATTTCTTGAATTCAGGGAATTTCTCCTAGCCTGACTCTATCTACCAGTCTTGATTTAAAGCACAAAATCATGACGATTTTCATAACAATAAAGGAATTTTACTTCCTTATTCCTAATATGATTGATTTAGCTAGAATAGAATAGGAATTATGTGTTCTATAAAATAATCCCACCTCGACTATCCCAATGTGCAATGTTCAAGTTACATATAAAAACTCTGATACTTAATCTTTTAAAAATTTGCACCCATGAACAATTCTTGTTTTGACTAAACTTGGAGATAATTTTTGTATTAACACCACTACTCTGAAGAATAAGCTTTTCAAAAGCACTGGTTAGAAAACTGAATAAAACTCAGATCAAAATTTTATGACATTCCTACAAAGCATATGGCATTCTAGTGAGAATCAAATTAAATTTATAATTGACAATTAAAATACAATGTTTATTTGGCATATGAAGGAAGCAAACCTGGACACTTTGTTACCAAAATTTTCCATTTTAGATGTATTAATTCTAAAAGCAGAAAATTGCCAAATCAATGCTTTACTCTGGCTTGAAAATTAAGGAAAATAGTAAGATGCCAAATCTTCATGAATTTATCTAATTGATTATTTCATTAAAATGGCTAAAATGAAATATTTTACCGATCTTTTGTATATTATTTGCCAGCATTAATCTAAATTCTGAATAGTACAATATTTTCCCAGTTCACAGCAACATCTCAGACTTAGATTAATTTAAAGAATAGAGAAACCTAACCCTTACTCTGAGCCTCTTGTGTTATTACTATCGATTTTTCCCTGTGGCATTGAAGTATAGATCCAGAGACAACCACGCTGTATTTAGAATACTGAAAAGAGGCAGCAAAGAGCAATATCTCTAATTCACTGTTTATGAACACAGTTATATTAGATGTTGGGAAAAACTGAGAAGATGAGACGTTTCTTTAAATGCCTTTCTATGCTAGTTGATACACATACTAAGTGCTGAAAATTATTTACTGAATGAATTAATGTCTAAGAAGATTCTTGCCCTTGTTTGGGGAGGATATTTTATGCTAAAAGGTCTTCAAGAAAAGACATGGGAAAAAAAGACCTAAGGAAAAAAAATAACACATATGAATGAGGAAATTGGCAGAGAAAATCATACCACTTGTGGTTTAAAATCTGCCACTGGCACTATTCACAATAGCCAAGTTATGGAAACAGCCAAGATGCCCCACCACTGACGAATGGATTAAGAAAATGTGGTATCTATACACAATGGAATTTTATGCAGCCATGAAGAAGAACAAAATGTTATCATTCGCTGGTAAATGGATGGAATTGGAGAACATCATTCTGAGTGAGGTTAGCCTGGCCCAAAAGACCAAAAATTGTGTGTTCTCCCTCATATGTGGACATTAGATCAAGGGCAAACACAACAAGGGCATTGGACTTTGAGCACATGATAAAAGCTTTAGCACACAGGGAGGGGTGAGGATAGGTAAGACACCTAAAAAATTAGTTGGCATTTGTTGCCCTTAATGCAGAGAAACTAAAGCAGATACCTTAAAAGCAACTGAGGCCAATAGGAAAAGGGGACCAGGAACTAGAGAAAAGGTGAGATAAAAAAGAATTAACCTAGAAGGTAACACAGACGCACAGGAAATTAATGTGAGTCAACTCCCTGTATAGCTATCCTTATCTCAACTAGCAAAAACTCTTGTTCCTTCCTATTATTGCTTATACTCTCTCTTCAACAAAATTAGAGATAAGGGCAAAATAGTTTCTGCTGGGTATTGAGGGGGTGGGGGGAGAGGGAGGGGGCAGAGTGGGTGGTAAGGGAGGGGGTGGGGACAGGGGGGAGAAATGACCCAAGCCTTGTATGCACATATGAATAATAAAAAAAAAAAATCTGCCACTGGTTCCATTCTCTACAACAAGGATCAAACATTCATTTATTCTTTTGGTAATAGCAATAAGTCATTTGCTAGGTCTTAGACTTGTGCCCATTACTAAGTGTAAGAAACACAAATGGAAATGGCATGCATGGACCTTACAGTGCATCAGAAAATGAATGGTAACAGTTGTAGCAAATTTAAGCATGATTGGCAGACACTCACAAAAGCACTTTTAATGTATTAACTCATCAAGACATCAGAATCATCTTCTAAACAGGTTCTATTGTTAGCACTGTTATTTTACAGATGAGGAAACTGAGAACACAAGCAGAACTGTCTCTGGCAAATAATTAGCAAGTGGCAGAGCAAAGCTGGAACCGATGAAGTCTACCTGCCTGTGCCTTGCTTTTAACCATTATGTCCCATGGTCTCTGTAATGAACAGTAATGACTATTGGTGGAGAGAAAATACAGAAAACAGCACGTTTTTATGATGGTCGTAATGTAGACAGATAGGCCTTAACAAGAAACTCATCTTTAATCTGGGTTTTGATGGAGTTGAATGTTTTATATCACTTGCTCTCAATCTGGATAAAAGGGGAAAATAATTAGCTAGATACATTTAATGATAATTTAAATATCATCTCCAGAACTACTTAATATAGTTTTTTTAAATCTTATATGTGCATTCCTATCATTATAGAAGTAATTGCCTGTGAAGCCAGCATTTCCGTGTAAGTATTTTTGGAACATATTTCCATTGGCATCCCTGAAAACAGGATTAGAATAAAGTAGGTCCTCCACCCCAGGGTATACACTTTGTTTTATATTAGACAATGAAAGAGTCAGGTTAAATTTTAAGGCTTCTACACTACTAGTGAGAACATTGCACCAGTGTCCCCAAGACAAAGCACCTGTAGTGAAAAAGCCAACACCACAGGAATGGAGCAGAATTTCAATATGGTATATACACAAAAACTACTGTCTAATGTGTGTTAGATTTAACATTAAGATTTAAGTAAAAATCTGTTACTGTACAAGGGACTAGCAGAGACCACAGAATTATTTGTTATTTGCTACTGTCAGTTCATTTCTGGCAACCTTACTTTCAAGCTCAGAAGCCAGCAATTCGAGATGAACTTTGACTTCTAGTGATTAAATTTGATAGAAAGGAAAGAGATGTGAAATTCCAACTCACCCTTCTGCTTCTTATCCCTTACAGTAAGAATTCTGTGCTATATGCATAGGCTGTTCAGCACATATTTATACTTTTCAGAGGGGAATGTTAAGAAGGTAGCTAACAGTTAATTCTGCCCCCATAACAGAAGAAAAGAAGTCTCAATAAATACTTTATTTTAGTTAAATTCTCCCTGTTCAGATAGGTCTTTTGATATAAACAGGATTATTATAGGGAAAGTAAGCAGAAAATGCATTTAAATATTTCTAAACAGGAATATTTACTATTTAACTTGACTTAATATATACATTCTTTCTCTCATTGGGACAATAAGCATTTGTAGTACTCACCTTACCCCAGCTAGTTTAATTATGGAAGTAATACTTATTAATTGAATAAGGAAAGTAAAGAGCTATGTTGTTAAAGCCCTTTAGTGTTAACTAAAAAATTTTTAATAATTGAGCTATCACTCTTTAATGGAACATTGGTCTTAAATTTAACAGCAAGTTATTACAGAAGACAATTACCCTTCCTTTAACTCAATTTTACCATCTTTGAAATGGATCTCATATGATGATATTGCCTTTTATTTCCCAGACTATATGAAGATATTCTATATGTAAAATACATTATTAATTTTTTTCCATTTGTAAAAATCAATAATATTTCATAACATTAAATACCCAAAAATAAACTAGATTATATGTAAACCCAGGAATTTTTGCATAGTATGAAAAAGAGCAAGTGAACTTGAAAACAACATATAATGAGTATTTTCCACCACTAGAAAAGAATTAGCATTTCCTGGAATTCCCACCTCATGAAACAGGTTATATACTGATCACTTAATCCTGTTACAAATATCTCAGACAGGATACTTTAGTGACTAAGGCAGTAGAATTTAGTGACTAAGGGAACAGCTCTGGACTTGGTCACCTTTGAACTTCCAACTTATTGACTGAATGACTTTAAACAAGTCACTTAACATAGCTGAAGTTTCCCATTCTGTAAAACAGGGTTCATAATGCAATCTTTTCTATAACTAAGAGAAAGTCTAGGTTTTGGACAGGAAAATGCTGCTAAATTGTTCTTATTGTTTTTGACAAATACAGAATGATTTCTGGCCAATCCCTAAGTCTTAACACTTATCTGTATTTCTTTCAGAATTTCTGCCAAGTATATTAGTGGTTCTCAAAAAATTCTTATTTTTTAACATTTTGCTTAATATATTAGTTAGAGACACATGATTTAAAGATGCAAAATGTATTGCTGTTCCATGGACTTTACAAAAGCATCATGTTTTCACCATAATTTACTTAATTGCCCTTCAGCATTATTTTTTGCCCAGAGAGTGGTCCCTTGTATACTGAGAAAGCTTGAGGTTTCTTGGGTAACAACTTCAAGTTATGTTATATGTCTTACCAATTCGTTTTCTCAGTTCATAACACCATTTCTACCACATTCATGAACTGTTCCCCTCAACATTCCCTCTGGTCATTCATCAACTGGCAACAGCACATCAGTGAAGTCTCAAGGCAGACCTGCAGGCTGTGGCACACACATGACAAACTGTGACAATAATTCGGGGCTGTATGCTTACAGTGCTACTAAATGGAAACTTTTTAAATGACCAAGACAAAGGCTTAAGAAATCATGTTTCCTTCTCACTCTGGGTTAAATCTAAGGAAAGAAAAGCCAGATTCTGCTGATTTTCTCTTGCCAGTTGCTTGGTTTTCTCTAAGTAAACTTTACTTACCCAGGAAATATGGCAGGGCCGTGAAAGAGTGCTCAAGTGGGGGTTGTGGAGATTGGCTGATAGACGATGAATGAGAGAACTTACGTACACACCCTTTCCTTTCTCATTTTCTAACTAATTAACATCCAAGCTGTGCAGGACAATACGGCTTCTTCCAAGTGAATTTTTAGCTAAAACAAGGAGGGCTAACAAGTGTTTTATTTGTTGTTTGTTTGTTTGTTGCTATTCCTTGGCCTTAAGGATAGTGGTGACAATAAGACAAAGATAAAAAATTATCCAGATTGGGGATTGCTCATTTCTGAAACCTTTTCACAGCTAACTTATTTTAACTTTCTAGCTTCTGATTCCTAGAGCTAATTCTTGAATATTTGAGCCTTACTTTATTACGCAATTGCCTGTTTTTCCTCAAGTCTTCTAAAACCATCTCTCCATTGACCCCTAAAACTCCAAAACCCTAGAGCTACAGTCCCCTCGTTCCCACTGTAGCACTGTCCATGGTAACAGTATCTCCTGATTTAAGTCTCAATAATCCTTAAATCCCTCTAATCCTCACAACAGTCCTCTGACACAACACTGCCTGGCATGCAGCAGGAATTCCGTAACAAGTTCTACCTACACAGGGCATTGTGAGAACTTAAGTGGAGATTTAGAGAGATGAAATAACTTACCCAAGGTCACCAGGCTAGGAAAATCCTTCAAAGTGCAACTGTTTGACCTAAAAGTCTGAACTCAGAATTCTTTCACAGTAACAATATATTCCTTAGAAATCTTACTTGAAGTCAACCTTTAACCATTTCTCTACCAGACCTAGAGAAATGCAGGTGCAAAATAGGCGTCTTACTGCAAATAAGCATCTGAAACCATTCTCTACAAATACCTAGCCCTAAATATACACTCTCTACTTGATGAAGTGAGGAAGAATTTTTATGATCTCTGATATTAATTTTATCTGAAAATTAGTATACAAGGCATCTGGAAGAAAATTAGCATACAAGGCATCTGGAAATGATCTTTTTCCACAACTTTGCTGGTGTGTTTGGAGCAGGCGTCACTACTCTCTCCCTTTTTATTCCACATGCTAAGTAGTGTTAGTTTCCAGTCCACCCTAGTAATAAGCAAGGGTACTTAGTTCATCCAATAATGTAATTATCTAGATAGCATCTACTTCTATGTGCAGCTCAAATAAAACCTGCACTCCAAATTTAGTGAGAAGGGTCATTTACTATTCAAATTACTATTTTCTTCAGTGGAATGCTTTTATGAGGAAAACTTTTAGGGACATGGAGATATTTTACAGTCTCTGGAATAGAATGCAGTATGTCATTATAAAAATTGCTAACTTTTAATAAATAACTAAAATTATCTTAGTTCATGTAAGAGTTATAAGATTACATTTAACTATACACATTAATCAAATAATGTCTGAAACTTCAGTTTTATCAATATGTTTTTCCTTATGCCAACTTTTAAATTAATTCATAATTCGTTGCCTAGGCGTTTTCATTAGTCAGAGACACAAAAATTTCCTTCCAATTTCTTACATTAACGCATGGTATAATACAACTCTCTATGTATTTCGGATGGCTTAGTTTCATAGTTTTTTAAAATACATTTGTAAGACATTTGCATATCCATTTCTTCAAGGTCAGAGGAAAAGAAGGCTATATAGTTCAGGACTCTCTTCTGACCCTGCTTTCTATTTTGATCTAGTTCCCAGAGGACGCAGAGCATCCAATCTTTAGCAAAGACAAGAAGCTGCAGGTCATACCAAAGTACACTGAGAACAGTCTGTAGTAGAAGTAGCTCTCCTTGCAATAAACTCAGTCCTCAGACATTAGCTCACATCAGCTTCCTTTGTCTGTGTTTAGAATCCTTCAGCATTCACAAAAGTCTGGGAAAGGGCCTGATTCTCATCTCAGTTGAGTTACCACCAGCATGTTTGAGTGTTTCCATTCTCAGTAAAATTTTAGCATCCTATGACTTTCAAAGTATTCTTTCATTATTTTGCAGTCAAGTTTAGTCTAACAGCTGTATGATAATGTGAGGGAACATTCTTGCTGATGCTTATTTTTCTCTATAATTCCCTGCAATGTCCCTTTCACATTAGAAGTTGCCTCATTTTCTCCTTCAGCTGTGTCGGTGAAGTTTTGTTCTCTGAGGGCAGACACCTTTCCTTCACCCTTTTACTTCTCTGGTCTTCCTATTGTAGTCAGTGAGAATCCATTTAGCTCCTTGTTCCTACTACAGAACACCCACTTGTTAGTCTCTAGGCTCATTTCTGTCCACTGGGACACTCTGAAGTCTACATTTGAGACCACGTTTTGACCAGACACAAAGAAAGCAAGTTTTCTGTACAATTCTACTTCCCACCTGAATTTTTCCAAATCTATCCAAAACCTCTTTTGAAGAGTCTGTAGCATTAGAACACCATTTCAGCAGACACATTGCAGTGTTCTTTACATTTTGTGCCTGAATTGAATAGTTTTTATCGTGTGACTGACTAACAGTTTCTCTGCAAATGCCTCCCGGCAATTTTGTGGCTTCCCTATATATTCATTTTAACATTTGTCATGTATCATTTTATCGCTGAAGATTAAATCAAATTATTTCTTGCCAGCAATTTGTGCTGCAGTAAATACAGTTTTCACATAATATCTAACAAATTATTGATGTCCTCCCCACCCCCTTCCTCACATAGCCTTGTGAGGCATTTCTTCCTACCTGTGTATCCTGCACTGACACGAAATCATGGTTTCACTTTTGTGTGTGCTTTTCTTTTCCTCCATCAGAGATTTGATTCTTAGAGATCCCCTGTCCTTCTATGTCAAACCATGGTCAGCTGGTCAGCTTTATTCCATTTCTTTCTTTTATGCCTTGTCTCTGAAGTTGGTTGTTTGAAAACAGTTAAGTTTATCCTTTCCAATCTTATTCTGAGTCATACTAAAAGTCCTTTGTTTCCATTTTACTGTTTAATTGTAACTTTACTTCTCCCAGTACTCTCCTCCTTTTTATTTCCCAAGTTAGCTTTCAATTTACTGACTCAGCTTGGTCCTTTATCCAGAGTAAGAACTGAGTTAACATTTAATACAAAAGAACCAGCACCTAAGAGTGGAATTCAGACAGTCCAGGATATGAAACCTCACTATGCTGTGTGACCATACAACTTCCTAAGCAGCATCTTTTTCAATAAAATAACAGTAAAATTCAGATAAGTGCAGAGATCTTGTGAATTTACTGAATTAATGTAATTTTCATCAAGGTTTCCCTTACATTGTCTTCTCTGAATGCCTATTCTACAGCCTGCTCCAATTTCATTAAATCTCTTACTCCTTTCTCTGTAATGTTCTGCATCTCTCAAGTATTCCAAAATCACTCATCCAGACACCACTGTGTTGTAATTATTTCCGTAGAGAGAGAGCAGATTGTGCTGTGAATTCTAGAAGCATGAAAATGGGTAAGAGACCTGACTCGAAATTGTTGAATACCATTTGTCATTTCTTGGACTTTCTTTGTTTCGGTTTCCTCATCTATAAAATGAGAATCATGATAGTGTCAAAATCATACAACTATTGTTTACAAAGGGACTGGGGTTTGAACTCAAGGTTTTGTGTTTACTAGGCAGGCATTCTACCACTTGAGCCATGTTTCCAGTCCTTTACAGTGATTATATTTGAGATAGAGTTTCGCTTTGTTGCCTAGGCAATCTACCTATTTTATACTTTCTCCTGTAGCTCAGATGACAGGTGCATGTCATCACCCTGCTCACCCAGCTTTTTCCATTGAGGTGAGGGGGGGGGTCTCATGATTTTTTTTTTTTTTACCAAGGATGGCCTGGAACTGCAATCCTCCCAATCTCAGATTCCCAAATAGCTAGGATTGCAAGCATGAGCGCTGTGCCTGGCTCTGACTTATAGAAAGTTTGTCACAGAAAAGCTATGTGTGTTTTCAGAAGCCTCACTGATTGCAGTTAAGGTGTCCTGAAACTCATGTGTTCTCAATGTTAGGTTAAGATACTCTCCTTCTGAAGCTGAGTATGGATTTTAAGATCACAACTCCCAGATCTGTCATCCTGATCCATTATTTCTTATCCTTGAATTGTTTTCATGTGGTTTATTCTAGCTTCTGAACCAAAGCATGAGGCAGGGAATGGGGCTGTGGCTGGCAGCTCAAAGTGTGTCTAAGAGCAATAAGAGTTTCCAATCTGTTTGTAAATCAAAGATTGATTATATGTCCTTGTTAAAAGAAATAAGCCTTGATATACAAATGGAAAACTATTAATTTTTCTTCCTCCCCATGCATTTAGAAGCTTGGAAAAACTCAAAAACTGTGTTAACCGCTCTCCACATTAACCACTCTGCATGAGAACTATAGCAGCCAGGGTCAATCATTTATATCAGTATTGATGATCATTAAATTACACACTTGTTGTCGGATGATTACTTTCCTAGATAACAAATTCTTCCTTACTTTCTGGCATTGAAAGGAAGCCTACAAAAATATCATTAAACAAAAATCAAGTATCTACTTTAAAAGATTTTAAAAATCCTGATGTCTGTTATATATATATGTATATATGGAATAGGAGGAGAAAAAGATTGCTGGAAAAGGGGAAAGTAAACTGTTCAGGAAATGGTTACAGGTGCTGTGTTTGAACTGTTTCCTTAAAGTGGCTGACTAAAGATAAATTTGCTTCTCTATTGACATTTTACAACTTTTTAAAAGTATGATTTTATTCTTGCTGTTATTCTAATAGAAGAAGAAATGAGAAAAAAAATGAACTTATGATAGGAAAAACATTCTAGTGAAACAAATCTCATGGTATTTTGTGTTGATAACTTCAATAAGTTTGATTAAGCTGCCAGCCACAAAGTGAGCATACATTGTTTGAGACAAGAGGATTACTGAATATCATAAGGTTATGGATTAGTTCAAAATGCATTACCAGGTATGTCTCACACTAATAAAAAATGAAAACTTTTGAAAAAAGAACCATATCAGTGCATCAACTGAAAATTATTGGAATTTACATGACACACAGCAAATAATCAAAAATTCAGGGGGTGCTCAGTCGTCAAGGTCTATCCCCGTGGGTGTCCAACCAATTTGAGAGCTGTGGTTTTTCCAGAGAAGTTTCACAATAATGTGGTATTATAGGAATCTCATGATGGGACACAGAGATCATGCACCATAATGTTGTGACTTTACAGTCTCTAGATGTGGCTTCATGGAGAAATGTGCCTAATGTTTTCAGTGTGTTAGCCAGGAGTCTGTTTTAAATGAAGAATGGGTTGATACAAATAAAACACAGTCAGAAAGCATCTATAGATTTTATTAAAAAAAAAAAAGAAAAAAAGAAAAGAAAACCCTTTATTTTGGTGGTATTTTACTCTTTAGTTAAAAAGACATGAGATTCTCCTCATCCAGGGCTTACAGCTCTGCTGTCACATTTGTTTACATCCAGACCTGGTGGTTTGTAAACTTTGTGGACTGGGTTTTTATTTAGGTGGTTATGAGTGTGGAAACATCACAATGCAGAGTGGTAAAGGCTGCTGGACTTCTGAATTTCAAAGAGCCTGTCATTTCAGACTAAAAAGGCTTCCTTCTGTTTTTGAGTGAAAGCACAGATTAAAATGTAGATGACTTTCAAATAATATTCTTTGGAATAGTTCAGCATTTTGAATATCTATTCCTTTCATTGCAATACTTCCTTTTCACTTATTTTAACTTAATCTCATCTCTGATGGAGAAAATAGTTGAGCTTCTACATCCCTAAAGAAGAGGAAAAAATTGTTTCAGTAAAGAAGTAATTTAGTATAGAACCTTTGTGAAAAATGATACCCTGTTATAGCTTTTAATATAAATGGATTTTGTAAGTTTCATAATTGAACTCCAAGGTACATACTAGTTAAAATTGCAATATAAAATAACATTATGTACCTATAAAATAGAAAATTAAATTATAAAAAATAAAATGGACATTTTTTCCAAAGTAGAACATTCTAACAGTCAGAATAGAAAGCAATTAAGATTTTTCAGAATTTTATTATTCTATGGAACTTTGTGATGGTGCAGTTTTAAAGGAAAAGTAGAAGTACAATTCATCAAGAAGAAATTGAACAGTATTTTTACAAGCACATAAAAAGCCACTCCCAGTGGTCTATTGACCTCATCATCTAATTACTGAATTAGTGATAGATGGCCAACCAAAATTTAGTCCTCCTATGATTAATAGTAGACAAATGGGAAAAACAGAAAAGAGACAACTTGGCTAGGAGTCTAGGCTCCAGACACTTGATGCCTTGGAGTGAATAAAAATATACGTGTTGAATTCTCTAACAATATACAAGAAAGCCGTTATTAGATGTTACAGAAGAAACAAAGATGACAAAATGATAATCCCTGCTTCCAGCTCATACATAGTCTAACTACTGATGTCAAGTGATTTGTACAAAGAAAGTTCTGTGGGAGATATAATTGTAGGAGGGGAACAAATAGAAATGATGGCAACAGTATCAGGAAAAGATTTTTTTTAAAGAGAGAAATTTGAAGGATGGACTTATTGTTGATTGGCTGAAATGGAGACATGAGGGCAAAGATACTGCTGGTGGAGAGAATCATACTGGGGAGACTCGATCTGGAACCAGGCAAGAAAATGGGTCTGTGATAATTGATTTGTGTGAAGATTTGCTTCTTCCGAAATGAAAGTTGTTGCTATTATGCTTATGGTTCAACAAATATTATATCTCAAAAGTAAAGTAACACAGAGATCTTGTAATGAAAAATATGGGAACCTAAGAGAATTAATGATTAAATGAGACAGTTATGTTGAATAGTCCAAGGATGTTAAAGATCCAAGTTGTTCAACTAACAGCATGAAAAGCTACCCGATGGCTTAATAATACCCAGTCAGATAATAGAATGGAAATTGCATATATGTAAACAATAATATTGCTAGACAAGAGAATAATAACAGGAATCCAACATTATTATAAATCTTACTGAAGGAAGTTAGGACAAATCAAATAATTGAAGAGATAAATATTTGGATCCCAATAGAAAGATTCAGTGTTGTAATGATGTCTAAAATATGCTAATTTAATGCAGGTAAATAAGAATATAAATAAGTAGTTGTAAGCTCAGAAAGACATAAATTCTTAAATATTCTACATCTTTTAGCAGAAAAAAGTGTGAGAATAACCATGAGGTTATTAGAAACAAAGATCAATATAAGAGGAGATGCATAAGCAGATAAAAAATGCAACAAAACTACAATAAATAAGATTGCAAGGCACTCATGAAAATCTTGATACAAATTAAAGGAAATATATTGCAAGTTCAAAAAGAGACCAACATATACATTGGAACATAAAATGGCATTTCAGATTACTAGAGAAAGTATGTATAATAAATGTATTGTTGGAGTGAAGGCAATTTATGCATTTTAAAGGCTGACAGTATTCTTAGTTTTAGTTATTCATTCCTATAGCTGGAGTGATTTTATATGAATATATCAATGATGATTTAACTATAGCATTGCTCTTAATTTTAAAAAGATTGGGAAAAATCTAAACATATATCACTAGGAGATTCAAAAGTTACCATATAACAAAATTCCAGGATACCATACATACATTAAAAGGAAAATATTGATCTATATTTAAATGTAGAGTGGCACTGTGGAATATTGTTTTCAGCATGGCTTTTATTGGCTGAGGCTGGTGTGAATACATGAAAGAATCAAAGACAATTTAAAAGCATCCATTTGACTTTAGATGTCAAGGAAAATGGCACAGGAGATGATGAACTAATTTTTAAAGTATCAACAGTTTAGACCAATGAAAGAGCTAAGTAGATAATTGGAAGAGAAGTTTTGATGGTCAGTGAAGAGTTTGGAAGAACAGAATATTTGGGGTTATTTGGGCAGAAAAAAAGAAAAAAAATTATCCAAAGACAAATGATTTTACAGTACCTGTGCTTAAGTAAGAAGAGATGGGCAGGAAGGAACACAGAATAAGAGAATCAGAGATATACAGGAAGACTCTGTGTGATGTCCTGAGGCCAAGGAGGGTGAATCATGCTGTGTCCTATGGAAAGAAGTCCACTAGAGGAAATGTAAGCAACAGTGATTGACATTGAAGTTATTGGTAGCTTTTGGGAGAACAATCTAGGGGGACCTCTAATAAGAGAAGACAGACTGCAAGAAGATAGATGGTAGTCTCTTGCAGTATCACTCCAGTTATATATTTCAGTTATATCGCCACTTGCTTTGTAACCATTCTAATTATTTCATTAGGTAGGAATCAGGAAATGAACCGGAATTAAGAGAATGAGACAGCAATAACAATAAAATTATTCCTTGTGACCGAATTTATATAAGCAGGCACTTGTGGGCCTACCTATAAAATTTTCAAATTTGTTCAGTAGACACTTCAATATAACACTTAGCAGGGCAAATTGCTTTCCATTCTTAAGGGACCCAGTTGGATAGAGCTGAGAGGTGGAGGGTAAGGCAGAGGATGATAATATTTTAAATAGCACTATAGGGGCTGTATTCCCGTTCTCTGTTTAGTAAAGAACATAAATAATATGAATCAAATTTTGCTAATCTATCTGCATTCTTCTATTTCCTTCTACCCCTGAAGCAAGTGAATTTTTTAAAGAACCATTTATTAGCTTTAGGTTTTCCTCAAGCTACATCAAAACAGTAATTTGACACTAAATACAATGTGGTCACAAGAGGCACAGGGAAACTGACAAAGAAAGGGATTAAGAAGATCCTAAGGAGAAATTTTCATGGCAGAATGAAAGGAGTATGACTGAAACAAATATGATTTCACTCACCAGGGAACTATACCTGTAGCCCTGTTTCACCTGACCACTAAAGCCAGTGACCCTGCAAGGTGAGACTCCCTTGAGGGGCAGAATAAGCTAATAAGAATCCCCTTGTCATTAAAAAGGGTGGGTCAGCAGCACGAGAGTCTGGACATGGGGGATAACTTTTTCTTCTGACAAGAGCTTTGAGTAGGTAGGTCCACGTGTTTAATAAAATGTGCACCTACTTATTCAAAACAACATCAAATATTGCACATTGATGATATAAAACATAAATATAATTCTGTTAATAATGAAAGAATTTAGCTTCATCTCTGTGTATCTTCTACTCAATGCTTTTATTTGCATTTCTGGTCAATATTTTTTATATAAACTTAAATAAGTGTTCAAAAACTCAGAAAAGGGATTTAAAAGAAAATATCATCATTTTTTCATCACATATTTTCAATATATGACCAATATTGTTCTCAAGTCAGAAAGATAGAAATAAGATGATTTTTGAAAAGGCTTTAGTGATTATCTAGTTAATTCCTTCCATGTTGTAGATAAAGAAATTGAATCTCTGACAGCTGACTTATTTAGAGCCAAATAGTTTGTTAGTAGAAAAAGCAGAGCAAAAAATTCTTCCATTTACTCTCAGTCCTTACTCCTTGCATATATGACCCACTAAGCAGTTACTTAAGCTTGTTGGGAGTTTGATGGCACATGATAAGATTTTAAAATTTGCTATTGATTCATGATTTTTTGATATCTTCGAGTGAATCTAGGCAGGACAATAAAGAAAAGATTAGAATCCAGATAAGAAATCAGACTCTATTGTCTCCATTTTCTTTTATCACTGGTAGAAATAATTTCCCCTTCTTTGCTTGACCCTATTAGTGTCTCCATTGCATCTTGTCTCATCCTATTGCCTCCTTAGACCTTGCTGGTTCTCCACTTCCCACTAAATAATCAGCTGTGTAATTGTCACACAGTACACTTGTGGGTAGAAACCATACATAGATATGGAACTCAGTGTGAGTTCTAGTATGCATTTTTTGGTGGGGCTGGGGTTTGAATTCTGGGCTTTATGCTTGTAAAGCAGACACTATCTACTGTTCAGTGGTTATTTTGCTCTGGTTATTTTGAAGATGGGATCTTGAAAACTGTTTTCCCAGGCTGGTCTTAAACCATGATTTTCTCAATCTCAGTCTCCCAAGTAGTTAGAATTATAAGCGTGCCCAGCTAGAGTTCTAGTGTCCTTGTCCAGATGACAAAAAACTCTAAGTGACTATTAGTAAGTCTTACTGTTTAGAGCCTTCTATCTTACTTTATCAAGTTGTTCTTCTTGTATATGGCTTTGTAAATAACCTATATGTACATTATCTAAGTAGAAAATAAGAACCTTCACAGGACCATAATAAACCAGTTTTTTCATTCTTTTTATTTACAAGTCAGTTTAGAGCTGTGCACCAGAGACCCCTTAATGAATTCTGCTTGCATTTTCAGTCTATAGTGATTTCCAGTAAATGTCTCCCTATTTTCTTTCATAAAAGGAACAGCAAATGGGCATTAGAAGTTTTACTGCTAGATTTGCCTGAAATCATTCATCTGGATGTCCAGTTCTTCATCTATAAAGTAAGGGAATGCACTTCACTTTCTATTCTAATGTAAGTGGCTTAGTGTCAGAATTCACTCTTTTTTCTTTCTTTTTTGCTGTTCTGAGTGTTGAACTCATCTTTGCTAGTCAGGCACTCTACCATTTCAGCCACTCTGCCCGACCTAGAATTCTCATGCTTAAGGATCAGTTGAGAGAAGGCAGTGACCACATTTTCTAAAAATGACACTGAGTGCTACTGTGGAGGGAGGATGCTGAACCTTAAACTCTCTGACAATGTAAACCATACTTCATTTATTTTTCAAAATTGTGCAACAGTTTAGCCACATAAGATTTTTCTTGTCAACTCAGCTCATGATGGATAGATTTCTACTTCACTAGCCTTGATCAAAGTTACTGTGTGGAAGCAAGCATCACTTCCCTTCTGTAGACTGATGGATGATATCTGATTAACCAACCAATAAGACAGACTTTCCAGTTAATGCTAAAGGTGCTTGCAGACAACAAGAGGAAACACTGGACAAATGCGTTATTATATTTTTTATGATCTTTTTTATGGGTATTGCCACTACTCATTATGCTGTAAGCTTTCCCTGGGCATTGTGGACGTTTTCATGCAATGTTTGATATTTTTCAAATTCAAAAGATGCCCTATCTCAATATTCTTTGTCTGTACAAATCAGAACATCAGAAATCTATTCTCTAGGAAGCAGAATAATAGCTTTTAGTATTGAAAGTAAACATCTCTAGCTGGACATAAGGTCTCCCTTATGTATAGTGTCTGCTTTCAACTTTCTGCAGTGTAATTATAAATCTACAGTGGAAAGCTGACTTTATCACATAATCTGTAAGTTTTATACACCAAAGTGAAATTATCAACACACCAAAAGCTTTCACATAGTCCTCAAAGACTCTTAGTTGTGTATATTCTCATCTAGTTGAGATGTTACAGTTTCCCAAAATACCTGCACTGCCATTCAGTCTACCACCAGAGTCCTGGAATGCAGCCATTGTGCTAGCAGTGAAGCAGTGCTTGTTGTATCAAGAGCTCTGTTGAACTGAGCATGTGCACAGGGCAGATATCAGTCCCCATTATCTACACAATTGCTTGGAGTACCACTGGCATTCTCATGCTTACATGCTCAGCTTATCAGAACTCAGTTTGCAGCAAGGTGACCACAACAGAGGGACCATTGCAAGCTTGAGGACAAGAAGTGCTTTGAGGAAATGTTAAAGTGTACCTCTGAATAGAAAGCAGTCCTGTAGAATTCTAGAAAAACAACACCAGATGGGCCAAGCTGGCATATAGCTATCAGAAACAGCAAGAAATATTTTAGGCAAAAAAGCATTGGGGCAGTCTACAAAGCAAAGAGAAAAAGACAGTAAATGAATGTGTGTTTTCAACATGATTTAGTGTGTTAGTCCATTTCCTGCTGTTATAACAGAGTGCCGCAGACTGGGTAATTCATAAACAATAGAAATTTATTCTGCACACAGTTATGAGTGCTGGGAAGTCCAAGAGCTGAGTGCCAGCATCTAGCCATGGCCTTCATGCTGCATGACAAAAATGGCAAAAGAACAGCAAGCAAACATATGCCAGACAAAGGAATGGGGCTGAATTTGACTTTTTAAAAAAATCTGGAACCCATGCCCACAAAAATAGCATCAGTTTATGAACCTTTATGGCCAAATCACCTCTTAACACCCCACCTATTAATACTGTAAGGATGACAATTAAATTTCAACATGAGTTTGGGAGGGAATATTAAAATCATGGCATTTAGTTAAAAGAGCATGGATTTTTAATCTCAGATTTGTTTTTAAATCTCAGTTATTTAATCTATTAGCCTAGTTGGGGTATCTAGTTCGTAACTTTGAGTCTCAACTTTTAAAACTGTATAAAATATGTTTTGCTTATGTAACTATTTGTAAGAATTCAATGAGTCAAATTATTCTAATGCTCAGCACATACTGGATAATAAATTAATGGTCAAGTATAAGCAAACATTGATGTCTACACAATAAATATAAAGATAGTTCTCATGTGTACACAGTGGAGAAAGAAGTTTTGGCTTCAAATTTTGCATTTCCCATCAGGCTTACAACATCAGGGTCTTCCAACAAAAGACCAGAAAACTGAGTCAAATGCAAAAAGTTATTCTCATTCTAAACAGAAAATTGAAGCTTTCAAAATTTCCACATAATCTTGAAATGGTCAAAAGTGAAAGGATGGTGTCCCACTAGTTTTCTAAACTTGTAGGGTGAGTTCAGTCAGTATATTCTTGATGATGTGTAAGCTTCCCTGAAGCCAGAAAGTCAGGTTTGACTCACAAACCATAACTCAGGTAAGAATGGACTGTGCATTGCACAAGGAGTGGCTTCCTCAGAGAAAACAGTATCTGTTAGGCCCTATGTAAACTCAGGAGTATAGCTTTCTTAGAATTACAGAGCCTATCTCAAAGTAGGGTTTGGGGCCCAGGGTTACAGGAAAACAGACGATTTCAATGCAGTAATCTTTCCAGTCAATGAAATCCCAAAAGAGTGACTATGAGACTGAAGCAGGAAAAGGGTCAAGAGGTGAAATCAAGGAAGCAGTACTATCCAGCCTTTCAAAAGGCAAAAAACTAAGAGATAGCTTAGATAAGTTAGTTTATCAAAGATGTTACTTGCTTTGAGCAAGACAAATCTAAAGATTTGTATTTATCTTCCCATTAGTAAATATATTTTTTTGGTGAAATTAAGTTTCCTGCCAATGGAAAGTAAAAGTCATATCGTCATAGGCAAAGGAAAAATGACCATAGGATATTTGGAAAGAGATGAAGAGTGTCACTATAATGAGCATCAGTGGGGCCTGGGCAAGATCAAGATAGAGAAGAACTGGACTCTTGCAAAGACGTATCCATCAATCATCTGACCTTGAGTAATCCACTCACATCTCTTATAAATGTAAATGTTCCATATATACTATGAGGACTATAAGGTTTCTCCTTCCCATATAATTCTGTTTGCAAGAAGAGAATAACCAAACAAATATATTCAATCATTTCCCCCTGAAATGCATTTGTCTTTATTCTCTTTGCAGTAAGCAGAGTTTTGCAGAGACTGAGAAGAGTGGTGAGTGCTGAGATGGTTTTGATTCCTTATCCAGATAATCAGTGAGTAGAAAGTTCTGCATAGGTCTGGAACTTCCCTAGGTCAGCTTACCATTTACAAGTGCTTGCATTCTAAGCCTGTTACCAACTTCATTTGGTTTTAGTGATTGGGGTCACCTAAACTGCCTAAAATAGATGATGTCTAGGACTTTCCCTTGAGTAAAGATGATTTATTTCAGCCCTCTGCTCCAAATTTTCACATTGTAATTAAAAAAAAAAGACATAATGAAGTAGTTTTACAATTGCCTGAACAGTTAGAATGTTCTGAGGGCAAAGATGAACACCAGAAACAGAATGATAGGCCTGGCTTCCATAGAAATACAAGATAGTACCATGAGGTAAAGTGGAACCATTTACTCCCATCTTCTGCCTATGTGGGTCCTACAGGTAGCCACCATGTTTTTGCTTAAACTCCAGTGATAAGTAATATATTTAAGGAATACTTTTTCTTGTTCTGAGTTTCAAATTTGTTTTATTATATTACTAAAATATCTAGAAAATTAAAATTTAAAATATTTAATCTTATTTTTAATGAAATTGATTGCAGCAATTTTTTAAAATGCCATAGAAATTATTCTGAATGTGCTTATTTTGGAAATACCTTATTTTCTTTTTGGGTTGAAGGTTATTGAGCACTCACTATACAGATATTATACAAAATATTTTACATCAATTATCTCATTTAGTCTTCACAAGAAACTGTGAAGCAGTCACTATTATGTTCATTTTACAGTGCTTTACTTGAAGAAACACCTATGGTTGATTGATGGAACTGGGATATAAATAAAGCCATTGGGAAACAATTTTCTAGTTTATTTCTTTTTAACTATAGACTCTTACAATGTCACTTTTAAGGGGGGAAATTTTATAACTGAAAAATTTCAGTGATCTTATATAACTTTAACCAAAGGAAAAACAAGGGCAGAGACAATTTTTTCCTGAATAAGAAACTGAATTTCAAATTCATGTTACATAACCATGCCACATTATCTTTCAAGAAGTCTATGGTAGAATAATATACAGAGCACCATTTGTCATATTTTATATGATTGGATAACAACTTAAATGGCAAAATGTATTGTATGAAAGGAAAGAAAAAAATGGTCCTAGCTACGTGAAAGAATTATAGGTGGAAGAAAGGGCACCTAGATTGCACTGGGAAAAGCAAATTAAGTCTAAGTCAGCAACAATGAGAACACTGAGACATCAAGTACTAGACCTGATACATTTCTTTTTTCCTTATCTAAATCCAGTATGAATCTTCTGAACAACCTATTTAATGTGTGGTGTACCAGTAAATACAATGGACCTGCCAGATAGATATGTATTTCCACGCTAACTGTATTGTTTCTCTTTACAATGATTTTATTGCTGTTTCTGGCTGCTCATTTGCTCTAATGTGCTCTCCCTTGCTGCATCCTTGCCTGCAGGTCCAATAACTCATTTGTTATCCCCTTCTCTATAGCACCTGTCACTGTAGCTTTTAAGGGCTATAAATGAGGACTAAGCAGCTTAGACCCACACAGCTAAAACATTAATACAATCTTTCATTAAGAAAAATTTCTTTTTTATTGATCAATTTAACTCATGCCTACTTATCACTGACTTTCATATTCCTAATGTTTGGCTGTGCATACCATATATTGCAGTCTGTGAGAAGCAAACAAAATTTTAGAAAATGTTCCTCTGGTGCCCCAAACTGCTGTCTTATCCAGCAGTAGGAGATTCCTTTTTGGTAAAGCACAAAATTCTTTCCATTGATGATTTTAATATATATGTGGCATTAAGTAAAATGCTTCCGATATATTTCAGACCAACACATGAGTTTTTCATGATTCTACTCAGAAAACTGATGTTTGTTGAACTGGGATGGCAATCAGTTTGGGAAATTCATAAAAGTCCATGAATTGCCACTCCTATCATCTTGGTGCTTCCTCTGTCAACATGCAGCCCTCCCAGCACTGCTCAGATCTCTCCTCACCCTTAATCCAGTCACCTGATTAGTTGGCCATTTATCAAAAGAGGTCCTTTACCACAGGGTTAACTATCACCTGTTCCAGGTATAATGATGTTTTTCAACGACTTTGTTTGGCCTTGATCTTATTGTGTGTGGGAGTCAAAAGAGCCAGACCTCACAAATGGACACAAAGCTTACCACAATGTAAAAAACACCTTCTTTTTATTTCTCCTAAGGGAAGTTTCACAAAGAACATGTTGTGAGTTGACCTGCATCTCCCCAAAAGGTATGTTATAGTCCTAACTCCTGGTGCCTGTGAATGTAACATTATGTGCACCTACAGTCATTGCAAATCTAATCTGGTTAAGAAAAGGTCATAAGGTCATACTGGACGAGAGTGTACTCTAAATGCATCGATTGATGTCCTTTTAAGAAAACACACAGACACAGTGGTACATGTAAGAGAAACTCCAGGTGGTGAGTTAATGCAGCTACAAGTCAAGGAATGCCAAGAAAGGCTGGCAACCACCTGTTGCAAGAGAGTGGTTAGGAATGGATTCTCTCTTAGACCCTGCAGAAGGAACAAAACCTGCTGATACTTTAACTTCAGACAGCTAGCCTCCAGAACCATGAGAGAACAAATTTTTGTTGTTTTAAGCTACTTCATTTGTGGCAGTTTGTTATGACATCCATAGCAAATAAATACAGAAGACAAAAGGTACAAGATAACCTGAAGTATAAGAATTATTAGATTCAATATACATGCCATCTTGTCATTCATAAAATATGTCACATAGCCATAAAATATGTCACATAGCAATAAAATACAATCTCATGTTTCAGTAGGGTTTTACTTAAATGATCACTAAAACTATGAGATTTTCAGAAGCCAATCTGTACATTTTTTAATAAGTTACAACTAACAAACTCATTTGCAACTTGATCTAACAGAGAATTAGGTATGAACAGTTAGGGAGGAAGGTAGTTATCAAAGAAGAAAGGTACTTGGTAGCATACTTTTTGTGTCCAACTTTATAACATTTGATTAGTTTTTGCCAGATGAACCCATGAAACAAGCAACAATGCGTAATAATAAGTCAGCTGCAAAGTTTCAAAGTATTAGAATCATTTGTCTTACAAATATCTTTTAATTAGTCTATTTTTTCCATGTGATGCTACCATATTGTGATCTTGATATTTACTAAGGAAGAAGAGACATGCCTCAGTTGTGGGATGGTTGTTCTTTGTTTATTGCTTCAAAATTAAGTGTTCTGCACAAGGTATTACCTATAAATGTGACAAGAGATGAAAAAAGACAGATGGGAACATTTCAATCTCTACTTATCAATTATTTATGCTACCTTTGTTCTCAGCTAAATAACATCAAGTTTATGATGAAAGAACACTGCTATATTACACTTAGGGTTCTTGCACATAGCAAAACTTCAGGTAATATAATTTCTTCTTTCATTTCATTTCCACCATCTGAGTCTTGGTTTCAGAATTAACCTTGACTCACCTCCAACATCTCCATTCTACCTGTTTAAGTAGGTGTAGGGTGCCCTCTATTGGTGCAGATATGGGCAAAAAATACTCGCCTAGTTACTTTCACTAAGCACTAAACATTAGTGTAAGAAGTTTTGCTCTTTTCTATTGTTTGTCATTTCATTTTTTAAAACAGGATATTACTGTAAAAGTTCTTGAATTAATTTTATTAACAAATTTCCTAGCATGAATACATGACTTAGAAGTCAACAAGTTTTGAATTTGGAAATCTACTCTCCCATTTTTTAGCTGTCCAATATAGATTTCCTGCCTCATAGATTTGCTGAAACCAAGGCCTGGCATTTACTCATTTCACAAATATTGATTGAGCACCTGTTATGTGCTAATGTTCTAGGGCAAATATCTGCCATCAAACAGTCTACAATGTAATGAATATCTTACAAAATTATAATTATATACTAGGCACTCAATTAAAGACAGCTATTTTATTGCTATTATTTTCATTATAGCTACTATATAGAGCTATTAAACATAAATGTTCTTTTGCTAAAGTTTGATTTTTTAGAGAATCTGTTGTGTGTATGAGATGGTTCTTGTCTTCAGAAAACTCTTAGGATAAATAAGATAGTCACAGCAATATAAATATTACTAGTATACACAAAAAGGCATGCACGATTTATTTCTGTAATAGATAAAAGCCATGAGTATATGACCTTGCAACAAGACAGTTAGTTAAAACCATTCATCAGGTACCCACTTTGTTCTACAGGGAAATATGTTAAAAGCAGAATATGACCACTCACTTGCCATAGCTGAACTCTGAATGATCACAAAAGTTTCACATTTTTCTATTTATGAGCATGCATTCACAATTTTTTGTTTTATAAATATGAATGAGCTCTAAATATAAAAGGTAAAACTGAAAGACAAAACCATTTGTGTTGACAATTATTTAATTTTGGCTAGATTGCTGAAGGACAACATCCCCAAACATCTATAGGTTTGTTTCTGTTGTGTCATATGCAGTTTAGTAATTATCCCAAGTTCCACAGCCAAAAAGAGGAGTAACAATTATTAGGTATCCCCTGGTTCCTGAGTTTATTAGAACACAAGCAATATTTAAAAATTTTCAAAGGCAGCATTTTTGTTTAATTCTTTCCTATAGTCCATAAATGTCAGCATTATTTAAGTGAGTAAATCTAAGGATTTGTCTTTCTTTCAAAGGGACATTCTAACCAATATGATTTGAATTGCAAATGATAAAATAAAAATGTTTTAGTTTTTATTGAAGGATCTATAGAATAACAATGCAGTTACAAAGTACTACAACTTGAGACATTAACTGGCAAAGCAAATGGTTTTTGACTATCTCTTAACTTTTCCCTATGAACTGGTGCTTCACCTAAAGTTTGAAATAGTCATTAATGAATAGAAAAATGACAAGATTATTAAATATAAAGTTGCTTACATTTCTATAAAAACATTTATTTTGTTTTTTAAGCTGTGGGTTCTTAACCAAATGTTAAGTTAAAATAGGTTATTTGAAACAATTTTTTTCATTTTAAAAATAGTTTTAGATTTACAGAAAAGTTGTAGAGAGTTTATAAAAGCTTCCCCTAGTATCAACACCTTACAATAATGCAGTACATTTTTCATGAGTGAACCATTTTTGATACATTCCTATTAACTAGTTTCCACATTTTTTTCCATTTTCTATTTTTACCTAATGTCCTGTTTCTGTTTTAAAATTCCAAGTTTCTACATTGTGTGTCATTCTCCTTAAGCTCTCTTGTTCATGAGTTTCTCAAACTTTCCTTGCTTTGATAACTTTGATAGTGTTAAGTAGCACTGTTTGGGGACTACTTAAGAGGGATTTGTATAATCTTTTCCTCATGATTAGACTAAAGTATGGGTTTGAGAGTGAAAAAGTACAGAAGTGGAGACCACTCTCATCCTATCCCATCCTATCATACCATACTGTGCTATGTACCATCAACATAACTCATCACTGTTGATGTTAGCCTTGATCACCAGGCTGAGGCAGTGTTTGTCAGGTTTCTCCACACAGCAAAGATTCTCCCCACATGTTTATACTACACTCTCTGGCAGGAATTCAGTATGTACCTCTCACACTTAAAAGATGGGAATTTAGAATTTTTTAACTTTTAATTTGTCATGATTTTTTCTAATATGAAGTATATTTAAAGCAGAGGTGTAAAGGGCATTGAAGTATGCTACATATACACATAAGAAGACAATATAATGAAATCCATCAAACACTGCTTGAAAAAGAGGGAGGAGAGAAGGGAGGAATGGAAAGATAATGGAAGAGGTAAGCATGTTCAACAAACACTGCATGCATGTATGGAATTACCACAAGGAAATCTTCTTGTATTATTAATGTATGCTAATTTAAAAGTAAAAGTAAATTATAAAAGAAATATTTGCTTTTGAAAGAAAGAACAATAGAAAATTCATGCAAAGAAGAATATTTCCTTCCCTGCCAAGGCACAGAGCTGGGAGAAATGATCCAAAGGATAATAGGACTCGTGTGAACACGCCCACCCTCAAGAATATTGAGAAAATTCCATTTTCTCTTTAAATCTGCAGAATCCCAGTGATTTCCATAGTTTTTTGTGACTCAATTAGCTCTTACTCTACTCTTCAAACATTTACCCTCAGTGTGCATTATAACAATCATCTTCCTTAAATTTAATAGTAATTGCCTGTCTTGGTCATAAGACACTAGAAAGAGCATAATGATGGAAAATCTCCACCAACACTCATATCCCTCAGACTTTCCTTTACCAGTCACCTCATTCAGAGTAAAGAGCCCATAAATGAGAAATGTTTAAATAGTATTTCTCAGAGTCCCATGTGTGCAGGTACACACACACACACACACACACACACAAATTTATTTCACTAAACTAAATTTAGTTTACAGGTGTTCTTGCCCATAGTTAAGTTTAGTAAGATGCTCTTGAGATAATGTAATCCTAGATAAATCATGCTGCTAATCCTAGCTACTCAAGAGGCAGAGATCAGGAAGATCAGGGTTTAAAGCCAGCTGGGGCAAATAGTTCAGTGAGACCCCCATCTTGAAAAAAAACCATCACAAAAAAAAGGTATGGTGGAGTGGATCAAGGTGTATGTACTGAGTTCAAAACCTAGTACCACAAAAAGACTTCTCTTCTGTAGAATATTTTTTCTCCTTATTTTATACCAGAACTTTACTTTGATAAGGCACATGTACTTCTTGATAAAGAAATTCAGGCTCAATTTCAATTTCATTGAGTGCTTATGTAATGAGAGGTACTTTGATGGACAATTTCCTATACCTGATGTTTTTAAATCTATGTACTGAGATTGTGTTTTTATTGCATATAGTATTTAGATAATGAAATGGACACAGTGTGCTCTTTATCTCATATCAAGGAATAGTCCTGTTCTTTATTGCTCAACATGAAAATTCAGACTTCACATATGTTACAACATATAATAAAATACCATTTTTATTGAGTGCTTGCCAATGTCAGGAAATGTAGTAAGAGTTTCATGTGTAATAATATAATATCTCATTCAGTTTCCCAACATTGTCATGTAGTAGGTTCTATTCTTATCCTTATTTTATATTTGAGGAAATCACGGCTTAGAGGGCATGTTAGATACATTTGGGTTCTAACTAATGCCTTTCCTGTATTCATGTCTTTCATTCTTGGACTTTTAACTTTATAGACCCCTCTTATACTAATTCTGCCCTTGTGACTTTCTTTGGGGTCAGTGGCAAATGTGACAAAAGTACAGGCTTGGAAAAAGAGTCTGCATGTCTCTCCTCTTTCATGCTTGTTTCTCTGCATTCTCTGTGTTCATCATGCCCAGGTAAGTCTGAGAATATACCTGGTATAATCTTCTATAAAGATGAAAGTCACACATGCATATCAGAGATTATGTGGAGCAGAGTCAAGCCATCCTCATCAAGACCTTCCTCAACAAGAATACTCCCAGTTGATCACAGGAAAAAAAGCAAACCTCAGCCCAGGAGTAGGACTAGGGTGAAAGAAGGGAGGCACTTGTGTTGGGAACAAAGGGTAAGGAGTCACCAAAAAACAGCCAAAAATAAGAATAAATAGTATTTAATGCAATAGTTCAAGAAATAAAAATCAATGCGAACTATTAAATATTTAAATAAGTAAGTGAATACTAATGGCTTTTTCTTTTACCTCAGATACCAATACAGCATGGCATGGTCCTGTTCAGCAGTTCCACTCAGTCAACCCAAAAAGTAAATCAAATGAGTTTTTCTTTAAGCTACAACATTTGGAGAATGTTTCCTACACATCAACAGCATGCTGACTAAGAGGAATTAATCTCAAGTTTTCACAGAAAATACTTGGGGGGGAATATTTGAATTGAAGAGTCTCAGCTACCCCTATTGCCACAAGGCAACATTCACCCTCTCTTCATGATATTGAAATGTCATTAAGAGAGAAGTAAAGTAGTGGGGAGAAAATATGCATAAGAGAGTCATTTGACAGAGACAGTTTCCTAATATGATTGCTTTGAATTTTGGATTATAGCAGATTCATTAGATTATGATAAATCATTCCCTACCTTATTCTTTGGAATGAGAGCATTATGAGGAAGATAAAATCTGAATCATGTTTTATTTGCACATCCAAGTATCAGTTATGAAATTTTGAAATCTGTCACATGATTACATAAGCTTCTGAGAAAGGAAGTTCCCATTCTTCAGGTAGTTCTGCTGACGAAGCTACACAGACCAGGGAAACTCCTAGGCAGAGCACTAACAGTGCTCACTATATAGATTCTGGAAGCTTTAGGTGTCAATCTGATGATAACCTCAAGTTACTGCAATTTGCAATTTTTCATTATCATCCTCCTTTGTAAAGCTAATATCATACTCAGCTCTTTTCTTTGCCAAATATTGGTAACAGGAATACTTAAAAAGCAAGTATATTATCAAAGTAATGAATAATACATACTCATTTTTAATGTGACAAATTGCACTGTTAAAATTAACAAGAGTTACAGCAATAATGGTTATTTCCTGTGTCTAGCATATATTGACCACAGATTGAGATATAAAAATGAATGAATGATCCTATAAAGGAAAGAACTGTTGTTAGAAGAACTATTGGCTGTGAACTGTTGTCAGTTCTAGGCAATTTCCAAAGACTTACATAATAGTAAAAAAATAAATACTTCAAATTATTTTATATTTTGTGTCATTGATACATTTGATATAATGGAAAAGAATGATAAGAATGTGAGAGGGGGATCCATGATGGCGACTAGGCTACAGAAGCAGAAAGTCTAAGCTCCATGACTCCAAAAGCCTCCCTGAGATGTTGGAGCCACACTTGGGTAATTCTGACTGCTTCAACCTAAAATAATAACTGCCATCACACTAGGTAGGGAAAAATATTCAAAAATTGATCCTCAAATCAGCCTTTAATTGAACCTAACAGCTGTGACCCACTGCAAAGCCAGCAAGGCAGGTCCAGCCCTAGGGAAACTCTCCTCCACCATGGCAATATTTTTTTCTTTTCTCTTTCCTTCTCTTCTCCTTCCTCCATCAAATGGAAATAAAGCATCAACCTTTCAACATCCTAAACCCCTAGCCTGTGGAAAGCCTCCTCAATGCCACATCACACTGAGAAAATTTGGCACCATTTCTCACCACTGCCACCAGCTCCAATCCTGCCTGTGTGTCAATTGACAGAACAAACAGGTGAGCACCACACACCATGCAGAAGTCCCCTATCCACCTCTGGAAAGATAAACCAGCATAGCCCCTGGGCAGACTGATTCCCCCCACCCCCGCAAGAAAACTGAATAGCAAACAGCTAATGGTAATCAAACATAGACACTGGAGGGGGCAAGTGGAACACTGAACCTGCCCCAGAGAAAGAGGGCAGAGCAAAGAAATAAACTCCCAGCACTGAACACTCAGTAAACAAACACAGCAATAAGCCACCTCCAAAACAGGGCAGGTAGTGGATCACAGAGATGCTCTCCTGAACCACAGGGAAGCATTCAAAATTGAACTGCCCCACCTCTGTGGTGGGGAGCTGACTAACTAGCTGCAGCTGAAGGATAAGGCAGCTATCAACTGGGGAAATCAACAGACCCTGCATGATCTGGCAAACCTACCATATCTCACAATTTTAGTTAAACTGGTAGACAGAAGAACAAAACACTACTCACAAGCCAATCACCTGGCAAGATCACATCAGAACTTCTACTTATATGCCAATACCAGGACTGGATGCGGGAGCAGTAACTCCAGAACTTAAACCAAGACTGAAATTCTATTGCTCCTGAACCTGGTGGTGGTTATTGCTTTTTCCCCCCTGTTGGTTTTGTTTGTTTGTTTTATTATTGTGGGTTTTTAATTTTTATTCCTATTTTCTTTTTTTTCTTTCTATACTATCAACTTTTCCATCACCATCTTCTCATCCCTACTTTTACCCCTTCACTCTCCCTCCTCCTGTGCTAAAATCCATTGCTCTACTTCTGAACTACTCTTTCTGCCCCTTCACATCCACTCTCACCCACCACTCCCATTCTCCCCCAACCTGTCACGAGACTACTCCTCCCTCTACACACTCCCACCTGCAATAAAAATATTCCAGGATAAGCAGAAACTAAAACAATATATAACCACCAAGCCACAATTACAAAAGATTCTCCAAGGAATTTTGCACACAGAAGATGAAAGCAAACAAAACCATGAGAGGACAGACAGTATCAAACCACAGAGGAAAGGACAAGCAATTAGAGATTAGCATTGATTCCGGTGCACACAATCAAATCCTTAAACAACAAAAACAACTAAATGGCAAGAATCAACACATATCTATCAATATTAACACTGAATGTCAACGGATTCAACTTCCCCATCAAAGGAAAGATCTAACAATCTGTTGTTTACAGAAGACCAACCTCACTGACAGAAACAAACACTGGCTTAGGGTGAAAGCCTGGAAGAAGATTTACCAAGCCAGTGACCCCTGAAAACAGGCAGGAATAGCAATACTTACATCAGACTGCACCTAATTTTATCTAACATACTCTAAAGGACTTAAAAGCACATATAGTCTCCAACACAGTGGTAGTGGGAGACTTTAATACCCCCCTATCACCAAGAGATGGGTCATCCAAACAAAAAAATCAATAAACCCTAGAACAAATTCACACCAGAGATTAAATGGACCTAGCTGATGTCTACAGAATATTTCATCCAACTTCTGCATAATATATATTCTTCTCAGCAGCCCCTGGAACTTTCTCCAAAACTGATCATATCTCAGGGCACAAAGCAAGCCTCAGCAAATATAAGAAAATAGAAATTATCACCTGCATTCTATCTCATAACAATGTATTAAAACTAGAACTAAATGACAAAACAATAGCAGAAAATACATAAACAATTGGAAGCTGAACAACACCCTGCTCAACCATCAGTAGGTCATTGATGAAATAAAAGAGGAAATTAAAAGGTTCCTGGACATTAATGAAAATGAAAACACAACCTACCAGAACCTATGGGACACAGCAAAGGCAGTCCTAAGAGGAAAGTTTATAACCATGAGTTCATATATTAAGGGACAGAAAGATCTCAAATCAGTGACATAATACTACATCTCAAACTCCTAGAAAAATAAGAACAAGCTAAACCCAAATTAAGCAGAAGGAGAGGAATAATAAAAATACGGGCCAAAATTAATGAAGTAGAGACTTAAAAAACCATAAGAAGAATCAACGAAACAAAAAGCTGGTTCTTTGAATAAATAAACAAGATTGACCAACCCCTGGCAAATATGACTAAAATGAGGAGGGAAAAGACCCAAATCAGTAAAATCAGAAACACAAAAGGGGAGATAGCAACAAATGGAAGTCCAGGGAATCCTCAGAGACTACTTTGAGAACCTATATTCCAATAAATTTGAAAATCTTGAAGAAATGGGCAAATTTCTACACACTATGACCATCCAAAATTGAACCAACAGGAGGATATTAACCACCTAAACAGATCTATAACACAAAATGAAATTAAAGCAGCAATAAAGAGTCTCCCAAAAAAGAAAAGTTCAAGACCTGATGGATTGTTTGCTAAATTCTACCTTTAAAGAAGACCTTTAAAGAAGAACTAATATCAACTCTCCTTAAATAGTTCCATGAAATAGAAAGGGAAGGAACACTGCCTAAGTCATTCTATGAAGCCAGTATTACTCTCATACCAAAACCAGACAAAGACACATCCAAAAAGGAGAACTATAGGCCAGTCTCCTTAATGAACATCAATGCAAAAATCCTCAATAAAATAATGGCAGATCAAATCCAACAACATATCAAGAAGAAGGTTATTCACCACGACCAAGTCGGCTTCTTCCCAGGGATGCAGGGTGGTTCAACATATGCAAATCAATATATGTAATACAGCACATTAATAGAAGCAAAGACAAAAACCACTTGATCATCTCAACAGATGCAGAAAAAGCCTTTGATAAGATTCAACATCACTTCATGATAAAAGCTCTAAGAAAACTAGGAATAGAAGGAAAGTACCTCAACATTATACAGGCTATTTATGACAAACCTATAGCCAGCATCATACTTAATGGAGAAAAACTGAAACCATTTCCCCTAAAATCAGGAATGAGACAAGGGTGCCTACTCTCCCCATTCTTATTCAACATAGTCTTGGAATTCCTAGCCAGAGCAATACGGCAAGAAGAAGTAATAAAAGGAATAAAAATAGCTAAAGAAACTGTCAAAGTACCCCTATTTGCAAGTGACATGATCCTATACCTCAAAGACCCAAAAAACGCTACCCAAAAGCTCCTAGACAACATAAACAGCTTCCGCAAATTAGCAGGATACAAAATCAACTTACAAAAACCATACCTTTTCTATACACCAACAACAAACAAATTGAGATTGAATATATGGAAACAATTCCATTCACAATAGCCTCAAAAAAAAATCAAATACCTAGGAGTAAACTTAACAAAGGATGTGAATGACCTCTGCAAGGAGAACTACAAACCTCTGAAGAAAGAGACTGAGGAAGACTACAGGAGGTGGAAATATCTCCTGTGCTCATGGATTTGTAGAATCAACATAGTAAAAATGGCTATACTACCAAAAGCAATCTACATGTTCAACATAATTCCCATCAAAATCCCAATGATTTTGGGATCATCACAGAGATTGAAAAATCTGCCCTAAATTTCATTTGGAAACACAAGAGACCACGAATAGCCAAGGCAATACTCAGCAAAAGGAGCAATGCTGGAGGCCATCAAACTATATTACAGAGTCATAACAACAAAAACAGCATGGTATCAGCACAAAAACAGATATGAAGACCACTGGAGCAGAATAGAGGACCTGGATATGAATCCACACAGCTATGCTCACCTTATTTTTGATAAAGGTGCCAAAAATACACGATAGAGAATAGACAGCCTCTTCAACAAATGTTGGTGGGAAAAGTGGTTATTTGCCTGCAGAAAACTGAAACTAAGTCCATGTCTATCACCCTGTACTAGTATCAACTCAAAGTAGATTAACGGCCTTAATATCAGTCCTGAAACTCTGAAGTTAGTATAGGAAAGAGCCGGGAATACTCTGGAAGCAATAGGTAGAGGCAAGAACTTCCTCAGTAGGACTCCATCAGCCCAGCAACTAAGAGAAAGAATGGACAAATGGGACTACATGAAATTAAAAAGCTTCTATACAACAAAAGAAATGGGCTCTAAACTGAAGAGACCACCCACAAAGTGGGAGAAAATACTCACTGCAATACATCAAAGGACTGATAACCAGAATATACAGGGAGCTCAAAAAACTAAACTCCTCCTCCCATGGATAAAGAAGTGGGCATCTGAACTAAACAGAACTTTTTCAAAGAAAGAAATCCAAATAGCCAAAAACCACATGAAAAAATGCTCACCATTCCTGGGCATAAAGGAATTACAAATCAAAACCACACTAAGATTCCACCTCACTCCTTTTAGAATAGCTATCATCAAAAATACCACCAACAACAAATGTCGGTAAGGATGTGGGACAAAAAGGAACCCTCATACACTGCTGGTGGGAATGTAAGCTAGTACAACACTTTGGAAAACAATATGGAAGATTCTTAAAAAACTAAACATAGATCTGCCATATAATCCAGCAATACCACTCCTAGGGATATACTCAAAGGAATGCGACACAGGTTACTCCAGAGGCACTTGCACACCCATGTTTATTGCAGCACTATTCACAATAGCCAAGTTATGGAAACAGCCAGGATGCCCTTCTACCAATGAATGGATTAAGAAAATGTGGTATTTATACACAATGGAATTTTGTATAAAATTCCACATAGAAGAATGAAATTTTGTCATTTACAAGTAAATGGATGGAGAACATCATCTTAAGCACCGTTAGCCAAGCTCAGAAGGCCAAAAATCACGTTTTACCTCATATGTGGACGTTAGATCTAAAACAAATGCAGTAATATCATTGGACATGGGTCACATGCTAAGGGGAGAACACATGTAGGAGAAATAGGGAAAGAGAAGGAAACCTAAAACCTGAAAGTGTTTGATGTGCCCACTATATAGAAGAAAATGTGAGAAAAAGAATTCTTATAGTATTGCCATGTTAGTTGGGAGGGGTAAAGGAAAATGACTTTAGAGAAGCAAACTTTCACAGAATTATTAGATATTACACATGATTATATATATTTATTTATTTATTTGGGGAGTCATAGGTTTAATTTTATAATTTACATTTTCTGGGTTCATGGATGGAATTACTGAATCCCAGGGATCAAATTTGCAAGCACTAACTCTAAAATGTACATGGAAAGATAATGGAAATTATACTACTTAGAGCTTTAGTAAATAAGACTTCAAGCACCTATGGTTTTCCTTGAACTATCAGATACTTTTAATAAATTCAGTTAAATTAATAAGACACCAAAGCCCTCAGAAAGAAGAATAGTCCTTAATGCTTAACTATAAGTTTTCTTCATTGTCTAGGAGAGGTTTTCAGTGCCCAGGAGAGCTAGGCATTGATCAGTTTTTATAGTACAGAAGTTGTAACTCCTGATGTTGAGGAGTATAATGAAGAAAAATATATATTTACAGTTTTTTAATACTAAGTCTCCCACACACTGTCTCTGAAGCCAACTCTTACTTTTTACAGGTTTCTCGTCAGAATCTATCTACATTTGAGAGAATGATAAATGCTTAATGAATATTCAGAATAGTTCTGAGATCCTAAACTTAGGACAGATTTCTCTAACAGCAAATATTCACCAAATTGAGAACATATTGGAGGACCACTTAGTCCTCAGATGGGGGCTGGTTTTTCAAATCTGTCTTGTGGAGTGGTTGAGCCAGATTTCCCTAAAAGAACATTTGGAAGAGAAGTTAGAATTCACTTCATTTAGGAATTACTTCTTATCCTCTTCAAAATGTAACCATGGAAAGAGATCCCCAACTCGCAGAATCTTTAATAAACAACTTAGTTGATCAAAGAAAGTATATTATTTAACATTTCTGATATGTTTGAGAATGACTTTACTAGTAAGTGCTTTTCCCTTCTAAATGTTCATAAAGAACATTGTCCTCTAGAATTTTAGGGAGAATTGATATTATATTTGTTATTCTGTATATTCAAGTTTATATATTTCCTCTATTTTTGGAAAATCAAAGAATTCCATTTAGTTTCATTTTTCAAATTTCTATGATTCTTCAAAGATCACCTGGAATAATTCCTTTGCTTTAATGACTTGATATGGAATAGGACTGAGCTTGCAAACTTCTGCTCATTTAAGAGTGGAATAGTCTTTAGTCCATCTAGGTTTCAAATCCTTCATACTGCTTTGAGTTCTTTAGTTTGAATTTGCTTCACATCAAGAGGAGATAGAAACACAAGGTCTCTTCATTGTGTCTGTGAAGGTTACTAGATCATTCTTTATTCTAATTCTAAATACAGGTGAAGAACTTTCTCTTATCTATTTGATTATACTTCTTGGCATGTTTTAAATATAAGCATATCAGATAACTTGCTATAAACATTTATTTCTCTAAAACATTTCCTTTCAATGTTTTCTTCTTGTGGTTGGCAAGCTATGATTTCATTGGTTTTTATTTATTTTTATTATGTTTAGTATTTGTTTGATTGCTATTATCTAGTAATCCAAAATTAAGCTTGTTTATTTTCCTTATTAGCTCAAACTTCTAAGAGTTGGCTTTATTGCAAGATGAAACTCTATCCTGTGTTACTTTTAAAGGGATGAGTTCCCTGTGATATTTGGATAAATGAAGTCCCCTTGCACTATTGTAGCTTGTATGTTTGCCAGGTCTATAATATTCATCAAAAGAGCATGTTGCACTTTCTTTTCCTGACTGAGTAGTAGGGAGTCTATGTTCTGATATTTTCATCCTCTCTCATGTTTCAACAGGGTTTTCAGCTTTTTCATTTTCTTTTATTCATTTAACAAATTACCTATAGTCTGCTCTGTGCCAGGCACTGTTCTAAATACTTGGAAGGCACTAGTAAACATGATACAGCAGAAATTCTGTACTTGTGGACCTTATGGGATAATGGAAGGAAACAACATAAGCAAGAAAATTGTTTATTATGTTAATAGGGGATAATCACCGAGGAGGGGAAACCCTAGCTGAGTAAGAGGTACCAGGAGGACAGCGCAGCAGTGAGGACAATGCAGTTTCCAATGCTCCATTGAAGCATATCATCTCTGCATCCTCCGTTGCCCACCTGTCTTCCATTGGCACATTCCACCCATGCATCCTATCCAGAAAAATCTTTCTCACCATTTTTGCCTCAATGTGGTAGTTTTACAAAAAGATACTGACTTTATACTATGAAATCTGTGTTCTGTGCATTCTACTCATGTGGCCATAAGACTCTTCCTTATTTTCCCCTCAAAATCCCTGAGGACTGCTTCTAGCACTGGTGCTTGTTAGGAAAATACACATCACACCTAATGTCTTTCCTGTCACAGCTGGACATGAGTGGGAGCTGAGGATGAGAAGCTATGAGAACAAGAAAGGTACAAGGAGACAAAAACAAGGAAGCACCTTGATTTGATTGAATTGCTACATTCTTGCCAGAACATTCTTGTCCTGAAATGTTTAGAATTTATTGCCTTTTAATGCTCCCCTCCCCAAGCACATACTCTTTATCGTCCCCCTTTTTTTCCCCTTTCTCCACAAATGGCAGACGAAAGCAGTCCTGAGTGGACACCAGTGTATCTACTTTAAGGACTTTTCCCTTAGTATTGTAGTACACATCTCTCCTCAGCAGCTGAGTATCATATTATCATGCAGCAAGCCAGGAAACCTATGCTCTGTTCTGAAGGCTTCCGTGCACTGGGTTATTCTATCTTCACATCTGCATTATTTGTTTTCCAAGATCACAAACTTCAATTAGAGGAGGAGATAAAAATAACACAAGGGCATTTAAGGCACTAAACAATATCAATGCAAAGTCTTCTTTTGAGTGAAGAGTATGAACATGTAGCAGACACAACTCACTGTGATGCTGCATTTCTTGGTTTCTTCTGAAGATTTATGTACTCTCATGATTAAGCAAATTATTTTTATGAGAAAGAATTAATCTCCCCTAGTATAAGTGCTTACCATTTAAGCGAAGATATGAAATCTACATAATCGTGATCATGATATCTCATCATGATTTGATGATATCTCATCAGCAAATAAAATGGCACGGATGGCACAGCATCCATGTATAGCAACATTGTAAGTAATATTTGCCTCTCATACCCCCCAAATGAGTGAGAGTTTGCAATAAAATAGACAATGACAGAGGAAATGAAGGTAATCAATGACAAATATGGATTTCCTAATATTGATTTATGTTAAGTCCGTTTGGTCATAATAAAGATAATTTTTAACAATGAATAAAGTAAGTCTAGTCATGATTCATCATAGCATTACTTTTATTTAAATGTCACAAAAGGAGAATCTTTTTATAAAAAAAATTTAGAAAGTCCTTTATATACATATCAAGAGCACATAAACTCAACTCCCAAAACTAGAGGAGCGATATAATAAAATTGCCTTCTAAGCACTCATAAAAGCTTCTTTCCAAAGGCCAGGCATGGTGGTTCACATCTATAATTCCAGCAGAGATTAGGAGAATCGTGGTTTGAGGCCAGGAAAAGCAAAAAGTTAGTGAAACGCCATCTCAACTAAGGCATGGTGGCAGCTACATGGAAGGGACAGGTGGGAGGATTCTGGCCCAAGGCTGGGCCCAGGTCGAAAATGTGAGGCCCTCTCTGAAAAATAACCAAAGCAAAAACAAACAAACAAACAAAAAAAAAACCAAAAAAAAGAAAAGATCCTTTCCAGCTACAAGTTTGTCCCACCTTTTAGAAAACTGGAACAACTTCTCAGAAAATATCTAAGACCTGAATACCCTTATCAGTTTGAAATACTTTCATTTTTGTCTCACCCTTGTTTCTATTTGGTAATACACAAGCAAAATTCTAGCATCAGTACCTCTGGAATGCAAGCTCTCAGTGTAATCATCATTGGGGTAGTTTGTGCTATCCCATGTCCACAGGATCACAAACCCACATTCAGCTCTTCAGCACATTGTCCACTATTTAAAAGACTGATATCCATTGGAATTCTAGCTCTACCAAACATGTATGCTTTAGCATGTATGCTTTAGTTAATCACTCTCCCATCTGGAAAACTTTCCTCTCTCTCTCTCTCTCTCTCTTTCTCTCTCTCTCTCTCTTTCCCTCTCTCTCTCTCTCCCCCCCCACCCCCCCTTAATTATTGACTTTTCTTAGCATTCCATTCCTGCAAGTGTCTGGTTTCTGGTCTTTCTCTGGAGTTTTCCTTTTTTTTTTGAGACAGGATGTCACTATGTTGCAGAGACTAGTCTCCAACTTTCTGGATTCAAGTGATCCTTCCACATCAGTCTCCTGAGTAGTTGGGGGTAGCAAGGATGAGCCATCACACCTGCATTCTACAGTTCTCAAATACCTATGAGTAATTAATGTACCTTGAAGGAGAGCAAGGTGATATGGGAAGCAAAACAGGGAACTCAATTTAGTCTGTGTTCAGAGAAAGTGGTGCCTAAGCTGAGATATGGATGGTAGGAGTTGGCCAAATGCAGTAGGTTGGCAAAAGTCTTAGGAAACAGGTGAAAAGACGACAATGCATTGGAGCAGTCAAGGGAAGTCCAAGTGGTTGAAGATTTGGGAAGGAGGGAAAGTGTCTTTAACCACTATTTTATATACTCTTTACTGAATTTCCTAGAAAATATTATGCCTTTCACGTGGCTTTTACCAACATGCCATAACTAAAATTACTTGGTTGATGTGAGATTATATGGAAAACAGGTTCATTGAGAACTGTTAAATGAGTTAGGATCTTCACACACACATACACACACACACACACACACACACACGAACACATTTGCTGGTTATTTACAAATACTGGGCATTATTTAAAACAACTCACATATTAATTTGTTTAACTCTCTTAACTAGTATTCTATTTTGCAAAGGACACTAAAATATAAATGACTTTCTTAAGAATAAAACCTATTGAGTAGTATTCAAAATAAGAACACCAAATAGTAAAGTTTCAGAACTTGAGCATGTAATCACTGTGTGTATGAAATGATACGAAATATTTTATGCTTCTCATTAATTGTTTTAAGGTATGATCTGTTCTGGCCACCCTCCTATTATTACTAGCATGACTGTCTCCACTATACCATTTTTAGTCGAGAGGCTTTGCCTCAAATCTAGATCTGGGTATCTAAGTTCCAACAAACATTTCTACTGATTTGTCCCAAATTGAGGTCATATTTCTCCCTCAGATCTCCTTTTCTCCCCTTTCATTCACTACATCAATTCAGAGCCTCATGATTTGTTTTCCCAGCACCTAAGTGCCTACAATTCTCATATCAGTTAATCCCCTCATGACTTGTTATTCTGTCACTTTGATACCACCCTAACTGGACCACTTCTCCTCCTTCCTTCTGTCACTATCTCGGATCATTTCTCCATTATATGCCATTGAATTGATTACTCTGCCTCATCCTGTGGCTAGCATGTTCTTTCTAAGCCTTGATTACTATCATGTTATTTTCCAGCACAAACCCCATTAGTATTCTCCATTGCCTCCAGGAGGTAGTATTAATTTGTTAATATGACTTCAAGTTTACTCCTCTTGCCTTATTTCTTGTATATTCTCCTGTTACATGTCAACTACTTACTTTAATGCTGTTAAAATCACTTCAATTTTTCAAGTTGGCCTCTGTGAATCTGAATCCTTTGACCTAGAATGTCCGTTATTTACCCCTCCTCTTGTGTCATTCCTATCAGTTCACTGGAACTCAGTATAGAGGTAGGGTGGTACTTCTGAGTGTTTGGATGATATTCTTATTAACAATACTTACTACACTGGATTGTCATATAATTTAAGGAAGAGTCTATCTCAATAATGTTTGTATCCTTAAGGTCTATGGCAGTATCAGGTACCCTAATCAATATCTAATGAGCATTTACTAAATGAAAGAATTTATTCATCTTTAATGGACACATCTTAAAAGTTTAAAGATCATATCTCTCTATTTTTCCTACATTTCCCCTCATTTCTTCCCAGCATTTTATCTTCCATGTCTGTGCATGAAATTAATACCAATTTTAGATGAACCCTCACCCTAAATAATGGTATTATAAAGATGAGAATTATATTCTTTAGGGCTCCTTTGTAAGAGAAAGAGCTTGAATCTTTTCTGTACAGTGACTAAACTTTAAAATGTGTCACAATTTCAGAATTCTTTCAGCCTGCACATTTAATTATTTTCCACAAAGAGACCAATGTCAAGCTGTGTGCATTATTGTTCCACTATTTATGTGTTTTTCTCAACTGCAGATTTCTAGTTTAACCCTTAATATGTGATAACATATAGAGAAAGTTGTGCCTCTAGAATTGTCTCAGAAAAACAGGTTCAAGATGCCCACACAGGCTCTGTGCTCTTGTGTGGTTTATTAGAGGTGCTTTCCACTTTGGTAATGAAAAAGTCTGCCTGGTGGGCAGAACTTCCTGCATTCATTAAAATCAGGCACTGAGACTGTGGAGTGAGAGAAATTTTATGGAATGACTTTGGATGATGCAGCTGCAGAATCAATTAAGGTTGAATAGAGTCCCTGGTTGCCAATTTTAGTAATAGCAGAAAAATGAAAATGCTGAGTCTGGTAGTCACCCAGATGTGTTAGTCCTGCTGACTGGCACATTAGTGTTCATTCTTCTTGATCTCTCTTTGGTCTCAGGCTTACCTCCTGATATAAATAACTCTCGTTCTTACTCTCTCCTGTGACATCTAATTACTAGAGGGGCTCAAAATAGTACTGTAGAAAATCTACTCTCTCTTCTCTTCCCTTCCAATGGCTAAGGAGTTACATGCACTGTACACATGTGGATTACTATGAGGGTCAGTAACAATAGCAAAACAATAGGAAGAAAAACTGCTCCAGAGAAACACTGAAGAAATACTAATTCAGTTCTCAAAATGAAAAACGTTGAATAAAATCAAACTTCTCTCTCTCTCTCTCTCTCTCTCTCTCTCTCTCTCTCTCTCTTTCTGTCTTTGAATGTGACTGGGATTTGAAATGAGGGCTTTGTACTTGCAAAGCAGGCACTCTGCTGCTTGAGCCACATCTCCAATCCACTTTGCTCTGGTTATTTTGGAGATGGGATCACTGGAATTGTTTGCCTTGAACCACAATCCTCCTGTTCTCAACCTCTCAAGTAGCTAGAATTGCAGATGTGAGCCACTAGCACCTGGCAAGCTTCCCAACTTTTATTAAAAAGCATATATAACCAAGTGTGATGGTGCATGCATGTTATTCTAGCACTTGGGAGATGGAGGTGGGAGGACTGTGAATTCAGCCCAGCTTGGGCTACATAGAGAGACTTTGTCTTGAAATCTTGAAACATGAGAGGGGGTGGGAGAGAAGGCGAGAGAGAGAGAGAGAGAGAGAGAGAGAGAGAGAGAGAGAGAGAAACATATGTTTATAGTGTGTGCACGCACACAAAAACACCGTTATTCACCTAGCATAATGACATTTGGTCAGCATTGGATTGCGGATGGATGATGGTCCCTTAGATTACAGCACCCAGAGACACTGTAACCACTTTAGCTTGTGCAAGTGTGTTTTGTGATGTTCACATAGTGATGATCGTATTTCTCAGAATTAGTCCCCACTGTTAAGTAGCACAGAACCATATAGAGAGATTAGGTTATAACACTTACACACTTTGAAAGCTGACTTTGTTTAATGTGTTACCATTCTATTTTTTTTAATGAATGAGGAATGAGGTCTTCCAAGGACAAGATTCTCACATTAATTTTAAAGAACTGTGGTTCTTATCCTTCTGCAGATTTCCAGAGCTGCCAAAGTAACACAGATAAGAAGGAAGGATCTTTTATTACAGACTAGAAATGTTGGAATTTCCAGCAAACCCACGGTGACCTCAGTTAAAATTGAGTGAAAAACATGTATCTTTCATTGCTTTGTCCACAGAGAGAAAGACTATAAGCAATGCTAACCCAGTAGCAGTGAGCACCTCTCACACCAGATCTTGAGATTTAAAACTATTTTCCAGTGAAGGGAATTAGGGCTCCTTGAGAAGTGGTTGGTACTAGGAAAGGAGTAGGAAGTAGATATGATGAATGTACAAAACACAGTGCCAGAAAATAATTATTCAAAATTTCCTCACAACTCTGGAGCATACCAAAGGGACAAAGGAACCAATGAAAACAATTACCAATGACCAAAGCTAGAACAATTTGACCAAAAAAATCAAGAAGTTTTGGATTATAAGCCAGAGTTTAAAATAAATATTCAGAAATTCATACTGGCATAAGTAAATTATTGCATAAGCCACTCATGTAGAAGGATTGCATGTACTTTACTCCTTGACCTCAAAGAGGTGGAGCATAAATCCCCACTCCCTAACTGTGGGTTATTGTACACAGTGACTTCCCCCTCCAAAGAACACTATATGACATGGTTGGGATGGGAGATACCTTGGCAGTGAACAAATCTGACAAACACTATCTCAGCCTGGTGGTCAAAGATAATGTCAGTGGTGATGAGTCATTTTGACCGGATGTAGCATTGATGTAATGTGATGGGACAGGGTGGGAATTGTCTCCTCTTCTGGGATCTTTCACTTTCAAACCTATAACTCCTGTATAATCATGAGAAAAATATTATACAACTCCCTCTTTAGGAACATTCTCTAAAATGTGCTCCTTAATACTGTCAAAGTTGCCAAAGATAAGGAAAATCTGAGAAACTGTCAAAAACAAGAGGAGTTTAAGGAAACATGACAACTAAGTGCAATATGATATCCGGATGGTACCTCAGAATGGTAAAAGAACATCAGGTAAAAACTAAAGAACTATATCAACATTAGCTCATTAATTGGGGCAAGTATACTATAGTAATGTACAATGTTAATAATAGTTAAAGAAAACTGAGGAGAAATAGTTAGGAATTGGGTACTACCTTTATAACTTTTCTTTAAATCAAAAATGTTTCCCAAATAATGTTTTGTTAAAAACACTCAATAAAAAGTTTTCCAATAAGTTTTTGCTTTCTCTTGGAAAAGGGAGGGAAAAGTCCACACCATTAAAATATTTAATTTCCAAAACATTAATCATTCTAGTTTCATTCATTTATCTAAGAGAAATAAATAAATATCTCAAAATCATGACCAGGGGAGTGAAACCCAAAAGAATAAACACATCTCTTAGGAACAATAATTAAAGAAATTAATTACAGTGAGTTGATAACAGATGAATGAGCTCTGCTCACTTTAGTTAATGGCTGCATCAAATGGCCAATAGGGAAGCTGAGAGATGAATTTACTCTTGGCCAAGTAAATAGTATCATTTATAGGATACTTGAGTAGAACCAGAAAAGCTAACTTGTCAGTGGAGATCTGTTTCAGTGATTTTAGTATTATATTTGAAAACTACTTTCTTATTGATGTATTTTATCTTTGCTATGCCTTCAGGATACCTGGACACATTTAAAATGTCATTTTAATAAAGTTATGTCAACTTTGAAGCTTGATTTATACATTGGTGCCCATAGCTGATGGGTGGAACATGTGTGGCAAAAATGGTTCTCACCAAATATTACATGTGCTCCACCACACTTTTCAGAGTTCTTTGTAGTTAGATTGGGGTCAGTGATGGGTTTAGGTCAATGAGATGTGACAGGAGATGTCATTTGCCACTTCTGGGCAGAGGCAGTTGAGAGTTCAGCTCTCTAAACCTTCTCTGTTCATCTGACCTTCAACTTCAGAGGTTGTGTTTCAGGTGATGCTGCTTCAAGAAGTGGAGCATCCACCAGCTGAGGTTTCTAAGTTACTTGATAGGGTAGACCCACCCCTTCAAACATATGTTCAACATATGTTACATACTGCATGATATCCTAAGACATTGTAGTTTGTTGCTATATTTGGTGATGATTACAACTAGCAAGGAAAATTGCACATATTTTAAGAAACTAACATGATATTTTAGGCTATTATAGTTTTGAGATTACTATATGATTTTCTTCTCACAGATCCCAAATCACAGACCTTTAACCTACACAGGATTTTCATTAAAAATATCTAATTTAAAAAGGGGATTGGGGTTAGAAGCCCTTGGAGTACACGTTTGGGAAGAGAAGTCATTCTTATTAAGCCAAGAAAATGAAATTAATTCAAAATATTGAAAGAATAGGGATATCGGCCATAGATTAAGATGCCATTGTCATTTCTGGAAAGGATGCATCTCAAGTAACAACTACTGCTTAGTCTTTGACTTTCAGGAATATAGGATGAGGAAACCACAGGCTTCACAACTCAGGCCATGTATTACTGCTGGAGGTAAGAGAGTTGGGTGTTGACCAAGTGTAGTTTAGAGTATTTGAGGGACCAAGAACAGGGTGGTGTGCACAAGCATAATTTTTTTTAAATGTAGGGGATAAATAGGATACATTCACAATCTGCATGCAAGGGTCTTGTGGACCAACTTTGGGATGCAGTGTCATTAGTTATTATCATTACAATGAATGTGTTTTATGAACTGAGATTCCCCAAGAGCTATGTGCCATTCATGTAATCATGGTTGATATATGTGATGTCATGTTTTTTCCTGGTAATTAAACTTGATATGAACATAGAGAGCAGGATTTGTCCATAATTCATAGATTCCTTGGGGCCTTCCCTAAACTAATTACTTGAGGAAAAGATGATAGGTTCTATCAATTATGAGGTTACATATAAATAAGGCTCCCAATAGCATTTGATGATAAATTGGATAATAACTATGTTGAATTTAAGGAGTATCTCTATTCTTAAGTTTTTTTTAACTTCATAAGTGATTTCAAAAATTAAATACCTTCTGAAAAAGTAAATTATGGGCCTTGGGTTTAAGGTGTTAATGGTATGTTTCTCTCTACTCAACTAATGAGTAGTCCCAGTGGCCCACTAATGAACCAAATACAGTTTTCAGAAAATTCACAGCCCACAGAAAGATTTACATCTCAATTTACATCCACAAAGCAATTTTCTGACACAGATGTTTTCCTGATTGACTCCTTAAGAACTTTTCTTATAACTTTTAGAATTGCAATGAGTGTTCAATTTTACTATGTTAATTTAGTATATCTGCTTTCTTTTTTCTTTCAATCTTAATTTTTTAATTCAGTGAAGACAAAACAAAGGTACCTATCCTCGTGGTACTTACATTTTGGGGTTAGAGTGAGGTGGGGGTGGAGGCAGACAATAAATGTTAGTATGTATATTCTATAAAGTGATGCAAAGGCAAAAAAAAAAGTTGAGCATGATAAAGGACAATCTGAAGGCCAAACATGTATAGCAATAACTGTGATGAAACTTCTAAAATGGATTATTAAAACCTTTATTAGCAGCCTAAGTGTATACTGAACCTCTTTTAACAGCTTTGTGTTCAAAAGAAGACTGTGGGCCTACAATTTACTAGTTTGAAATGGCTCCACCAATATCTTTCTACCCTAAAGTGAACTAGATGGATGGGTAGAATGAGTCATGTATGTGGCAGGCCAAGTGGCTACAATGGGCAAATAGTCAATTGGGAGGAGGAGAGAGGGACATGGTAGCTGTAATCCTTGAAGGGATACTCTTGATCACTTGGACAGAGATGAAAGAAAACTATGAGCAGTGTTAGCCTCTATCACATGTGCTTATGGCTTTACCTTTGCCTTTTGGTTTCATGCACTGAGCATCTTGCAGGTGGCATCCGGGCCCTCAACCACGTTCATAATATTTATAGTGGTTGCAATGAGTCACACTTTCAGACACCAACTTTTTTAGCATCAAACTTGAATGGATGAAAAGAATCAAATTAGCCTAAAGAATCCAGCAATAATTATAGGAGAAACTGACTGTTAAATGATAGTGTCTTGCAGAATTTACTGAGCTGTTTACTGCCATAGCACTTTGGTAGTCTTTCACAACTATCATGCAGAGATCCCAGTAGAACTGTTTACTGCTCCAACCACCTTCCACTAGTCTGGGAAACAAATTCCCACTCTTTCAATAAAGGTCTACCTCCTATTGCTGTGTACTTGATGCTACTTCCTCAATTCTTATTTTTGCAATAAGTTGTTTCTGTCTCTACTGGCTCAACACTCTCTTTGGAAGTCATTGCTGTAACATTATAACTGCAAAATTATATTTAAAATAATATAAATTATTTTATATTATTAAAATAATATAAAAATGCGACATGCTTGTAAAAAAACTGCAGTATAACAGTGAGTGTATTAGGAAACAGTCACTTTTCTTATCAGGCCACAGATGTCACAATCCTTTTTTATTAGGCAGAGGTGCCAATGGAACTGCCATGCATTCTTTTAATATGATTTTTTTCCTTTTTGCAAAAGACATTCCCAACAGGTGATCTCAAGGTTAACATTTTTTTCTTGACCAACTTTTATCTGGTTGTTGAATACTCTGTTATTCCAACATAAATGAAACTCTAAATGTTAGTTTCATTACTTACTCCAAATAGACTTCTTTTCTCCCTAGACTGGGCCACTGTTTTTGGTAATTTTCATAACATCCACTTACCAGTTGTTTGTGACATTGATTCTCCTAAATCTCACTCTTGCATTTGAAAGCGAGAAGGAATTGCAGTGTAACTAATTCACAGTGCAAATTATGGAGGGAAGAACATTATCAGTGTACATTTTCCATATGTATTATGATATATCTACAATAAAAGACATTTCAAAACTACAGCAAAAAGGCAGTCACACTAGACTGCTTTATATCAGCAACTTTTCTGGCTCTACTTTATTCTTATAACATAGCTTTATGTTTAGCTTTTTTCTATCTTGTAAGATTTACCCATCCATATAATCTATGTATCTTTGAGAAGGTGACAAAATTCTATTTGAAAAGAATACCTCTGTGTTCTGTCTGTATAATACCTGTATTTATTTTCCCAGAAGCATGGGAGGTCTTATACTATTTCTTATTTCAGAAATGTGAAAATGGTACAAGGAAGTGGGACATTTCATTGAAGTAGGGAATAGACATTTTATGGATGAAATAATACATCTGCTGTAATTTCATCTCCAGTCTTACTTTTGGAAGCTATTCTGCATTTTCTGATAATGATGATAATAGTTGTTTCTGGCAAAATTGGAGTCCTTCATTTTCTGATGCACTATAAATTATTAAAATATGGATGTGTATATATACACATTTAAGAAAATGTAATTACCAGAGGAAAAGTAATGTGAAATTTTTAAAAAAGCATTTAGAAAAGTCAAAACCATGACCTGATAGTGAAACTGAGAGAAATTTCATGCACATACACAAATACATATCTATATTCTTAGGCACACATATGAAGAGATGGTTGCAGTAATATTTAATACACCCACTTGCCTAAAGGGTAAGGAAATCAGAAAGAATATGGAAAAAAGTAGAATTCTAGGTTTACTGAAGTTAGAATAAGCTGATTTTCTTCTGTATTGTTTGTTAAAGGAAGATCTACTGGCATTTCAGACAGGCCCATTTCTCATGTGGATTGTCCTCTGCATTGTGATATTTAGCATCTACCTATTGACAGTCTTCAGCTATTGAAATATGTCTCCCTATTTTCCCAAACATCTCCTAGGAAGTATTTGAAAACCACTAAAAATACCTTGAACAAACTGTATTTTCTTATAAAGAAAACATATTAATCGTTTTCATGTTATTTTTTCTAGAATTACTTTAATTACTTATTCATAAATTGTTATGAATTTTTATTGCTTTACCTGTGCCCCATCTCTTTGCTTCACTCTTTCACCTTCTGGAGTTCTGGACATTTCTCACTTCATCTTTAGTACTTCAACTCTCTCCCTCCATGAAAGAGGTTCAATACTTGGTTATAGACCCAATTTCAAACTGTTAATATGATATGATTAATTTAACATTCAGATACTTCCTCATCTAGATTTGTTTCACTGAACAATTGAGAAAACTCATAGGAAGAGGTTTAAAATCAAATTGATACTTCTATTAGTCAGAATTCACTAAAAAGATCAATTACAAGAAATTGGCTCATGTAATTCCAGAGGCTATTAAATCCCCAAATCTGCAGTAGACAATCTGGAGCCCCAAAGAGCCAGCAATGTGGTTTCACTTCTATTACAAGGACCTGAGAGCCAATACAGCAGATGTATAGTCCTAGTCCAAAGACTAACGGACCCCAGACCCAACAAAAGCCAATGCTTTGGTTCAAATTCAAAGGCTAGAAAAATCTGATGTAGTTCAGCCCTTTTCTTCTATAAGGGACTTCAGGTCACTGGAGAAGGCACATTAAGGAGGACAATATGTTTTACTCAGTCTACCAATTTACTTCTAACTCCCCCCTCTGAAACATCTACAACAATGTTTGAGCACATATGCAGACACTGTGATTCCCAGTCAAATTGACACATAAAATTTATCACCATATCAAGATGTTAAGCAATAATTTTATACAGAAAGGTCATCTTTCAGATCTGCAATGGGATAAGCTTTATGAGAACACATCAAAAGAGTTGATTTTCCTAAGTATTTACATTCATTCTAGTGTAGTATTGAAGAATGCAAGCTAGAGCTTCACTGCTCGGTGCAAATCTCAGATGTACTTCTTTTCCCTGAGTGACCTTGGGCAGTGACCTGGGCAGTCACTAACCAGTATGTACTTCATTTCATCATTTGTACAATGAGGGTAACAATAGAGAGCTATACTCAATCATAAAGCAGTAAAAACAGATATTATTATCTAGCACATTCTGCATAACTTGTTAATTTCATTATTTCAGACCCTTTTTTTTTTTTTTAGTATTAACCACTTCAAATTTCACCAGAGATTGGGTATGGGATAAAATTTATGTTAGAATTTTTAAAAAGGACAGTTCATAAAGAGCAATTGTTCCCTTGTTTATGACTATGTTCTCATTTACCTCTGAGCTCATGAGAGCAGTGACTTGCCTGTCTTATATTACTGTAAGTACAGCAAAATCCAAAATATAATACATATCCAATATTTGTGGAAACAACTCATTCTTTTATGTCACAGGTATGTGTGTGTATGTGTGTAGAAAGGGAGGTAGAGGGAGAGAGAGAGAGAGAGAGAGAGAGAGAGAAACATGGAGACAAAGAGACACCATCTACTCTAAGACAGTCACAAGGCTGAACATGGTAGATATAAATTTTTGTATAAATAATTTACAATTCTGTGGGATACATATTAAGTTAATACCACATATTTAATAAATAAATATAAACATTCTCATCAAATGTATAATCCAAAAAAGGAATCAGTTTCTAGACTTGAATTTATTAATATATAACTATATTAGTACATATCTTAAAGATAACCTGAAAGAAAGGAAAATAATATTGAATGAAAAAATTTTTACCATACTGGGGACTGAACATAGGGTCTTATGCCTTTTAGGTAGGCACTCTACCACTTGAGCTACTCCATAGACCTTTAATGGAATTTTTATTTGCATCAACTTGTCATATTGAGCATGGTATGACAAATGTATAAGTCTTAAAACTAGGCTTCAATTAAATCTATTTTTAATTAAAAGTATTCATAGTGTTTATCACTTTCTGACATTACTTTGTTCATTTACTATTTCTCCACAAGCAACTAGAATGTAAGCCCCAGGAAAGGCTTACATCATCATTAACTAAGTGTAATGTCTGGCTACTTAGATTTTTCTGGAAATTAAAGACATCATTCACTTAAGAAGTAGAAAACAAATTAAGCAGTAAACATGTTCATTTCCTGTCTGAGGGGATGTTTACAGCTTAACTTATTTAAGAAATTTTAATGAATATTCTTTCTTACATTCATTTTTGAAGCCATATCCAAAATATGAAAGAAAAAATTATAACATGAAATACTCACTTGTCATATAGTTTACTTTTTAATTAGAAAAGATTAAGTGTTAAAATAGTTCACTCACAATGTGATTAAAATATTAATAGTGTTCATAAGGAAGTTCAAAAGTGATGATGATAGTAATAAAAACCTGAAAAAGCTTTATAAATTCCAAAGACTTCTGATATATATATATATATATAATTTTACTCTTACAACAATCTGATGTTTCATGAAGTAGATTTCAGAAAAGGATAAAAACCACAATTTTTTTTGTCTTTGCTGATTCTCTCTCTACCAATTCCTACCATATCTGACACAGAATGAATACTAGATAAGTATTTGGTATGATTATGATAATACAATGGTAAGGCTGACATTCTATTTGGTAGCATTGAATAGACATCAGGATGAAAAGTCATGAAGTGAGTATTATGAAATGTAGATCACTTTGGCTCCTTTTGTTCTGGTACAAACCCCACTCCCTTTATCTTCCACTCTTATAAACTATGCTAAAATTGGGAAGAATCATTCTAATCATTAAATAATTCATAATGCTATATAATAAAATTAGTAGGCTCTTCTCATTTGTGCGTAACTATCTCTCATAGGCCATTTGACAGCTTCACATTTCAATAATGGTGCAACTTACAAGGTTCAGTTTCCCACAGTGTTAACTAAGTAGAAATTCCTCAGAAGCTAGTAGAGAACATGAAAAGAGGGTGTGTGCAAAAATCTTCTGACCTAACTTACCGTGTAACAGGCTGTCGATGCATTTTCATCCCCAAGTGCTTCACTCTTACAGTGCAATTGAATTACACTGTAGGATTGTTTAACGATGGTCAATACTGCACTAATGAACCAGATTGTTCAGATAACTGGCATTCTCTCCTCCAAACACAAGATTGATAGGTTCAATGTAAGTCCATGCAGTTACCCATTCTTGTAATAGAGAGTTCTCATTAAGGAAATGGATTAATTGGCTTACTGATGTTTTACTGAGAGCCAGATTTAAATAAATGGACTCGGCAGTACTGAGAAAAGAAAATTAAACACTAATAAAGGGAGAAATGTGCTTGCTTCGGCTGAGATCTCAGCTACAGGCTCAAGTCAAGAATCTCAGTCTAAGATTTGTCAATGTGAGTGGACATTAATGTCTGGCAGGTAAAAATGCTGTTCTCCCCCTGACAGTTCACTTTCTTTCCAAGGCACTCATAGCAGTTGATACTGGGTGACATCTCTTCCTCTAGATGATTCTCATTTCAGGAAATGTGTGCCAGCAATACAGCATGCTTCACTCTTGTTTCAATAAATGGTTAATAAGATGTATGTGGAGCACACTGGAGTAAAATATCCATCAGAATCCTGTCAAAACTATTATGTTTCCTAAAAAATGTTTATCATAACCTCTCTCAACTACCAAAGAATTGCTGTTCAGCTTTTCGATATTTGAAAGGCTTACTATTATGATTAATTTTAAGGAGAAGCATATATGTGTATACATATATACATACATACAACACACTCTTTGCTAAATCCAAAAGCTGACTCTGTCTTATGTGGTTGACCTATTGTTAAGATTTGATACAGTACCACTACCCCATTTGTGAAAAAAAATTGTTCTAACTTAGCTTTTCAGTAACTAATGAACTGATTTTCTTCCTACCACAAAGGCTGCTCATTCTTGGCCTTTTCTGTAGATTCCCCATCCTACCTCAACTTCTATACTTTGGGATATTCAGTAAGTATTTAACATGTCCAGATGTATATTGCTGCTGGTATTCCTAACTCCTGATTCCTGGCTGATTCTTCATACAGCCTTCCCTATATCAATAAATGACAATCCACTACTTCTATTTCTATCAACATCTTGGAGATACAGTAACCACTCATTTTCTTTCACCTTATAAAGCCAAAGAATCTATTAATCCTCTTGATACTAGTGCAAATTACCAGCATATTTTAAATCTGAAAATTTTAATGTCTTTAACTACTATCATCCTAGTCTAAGCTAACACCAGTGTTTAATCAATCATCTGGATTACTGATGAAGTCTCAAATACGGCCCCATTCCTTCTTCCCTTACCCTGTTTTTAGTACAGTTGAGCTCCAATTCAGTTTAAGTCAGACCATGTCAGGCTTACCCTCATAGTTTTCTAACGGTTTTGTTTCTCTGAAATCCTGAATTCTCAGCATTGCCTCTAAAGATCCTAGTCTTAGTTATTGTTCTGACTTTCTCTGTTACTATTCTCTTTTCTTACCTGGCTTCAATAACATTAGACAACTTGCTCTTTTTTTGGACACACACATAATATGTTTGGGCCTTTGCTGTTCTCTGCTCTTGGGATACTTTCCCCAAGATATCTGCATGGCTTTCTTCTTCATAGATTTTAGGTTGTTGCTAAAAATCCTCCTTCCCAGTGAGTACTTCTCTGACTACTCATTTCAAAATTGTTCTGCCAATCTCACTTTTTCCACACACTACTCTAGGGAAGGTGGTGATTTTCATTCCTTCCTGGTTTAAACACAACGCCCATTTGATACATTGTATGTCTTTAGTTATTCATTTTATAGTCCGTTGCCATTAAGGCAGGAATTCTGGATTGTTTTGAATTTCCAGTGTTTAGAAAGTGCTTGGCACCTAATAGGCAACCAGTAAATATTTACTGAACCAATTAATAAATACACTGATCTTCCAGACTTAAGAAAGAATTGATTAATTTATTTAAAACAAGGCTGAATTTTAGCCTTTGCTAAAATAGCCTTTGTTATTTTATTTAAAAATTATCTTTTTAGAGGCAAAATAAGTTAATCATAATCTTTATTTCCTTGTATCCACATGTATCACAAGGAAGGTGTTGTTGCATAAGAAGAGATGAAAAATCATATTGTCCAGGCTCAGATCTATGATATTTGATAACTATTCCTTTCTTTTCAAAAATACAGATCCATGATTTTCTTCATAAGCAGTCAGAGTTTGGAGTGACCTTTATATAAATTTAAAGTAGGATCCATGGCATAATATTAGTAGAAAAATGCACACTTAGTCTACATTGATTATATATTTCTTTTCTATCCTCATGCATCAAGAATGACTGAAATTCAAACCCAATTAAAAGAAGAATTTCCAAAATCATATTTTCTCAATGAAATTTTGGTTATTTGTTGTGCATACTTTCCTTCTGAAAGGATGATGTCATTATGTTTATTTCATAAAGCACACTCTCCAAAGCTCTGGTGCCAATACTGATTGCCTTAATGACCATTTGCGATTACTTTTGCTTTCTGAAACTGCATTTCCTTTGGACCATCAGGCACATAGGTGACAGCTTCAGACCCTTCAGCTCTACACAAGCTAATTAGTTAGGAAGAAACCAGAAAAAGCAAAAGAACTCAAGTTTTTAAAGTTTTTGAGAAATTAGAAGTCTAAGGATTATAAAAATGTAAGGCTGTAAGGGGCTTTAAAGATTAGTCAGTCTATATAAAGATGTAATCCTCGATAAGGTACTGGAGACTACCAGCATCTAAAAAAAATATATCCAAGGTAATGAATTGCCTATTGAGAATGAGATATTGTTTCAACCTTAAAAAATTATTTAATGATGTGTTAATGATCTCTATTGGAGAAGAACTGTTAACATATGTATATTATTTCCCACTATTACTTTAATGAATTGCCTTGTTACCTGTGGTTATTCAATTAATTTTAATATAATTAGCATAAAAATCACTACCTACTAGCCAAGACATAATCAAACTCTTGTTGCTTGTCCTCATATACCATAGCTGTATTCCAAGCAGCTATGACATTTGACACAATGAAGATCAGAATAAAAATGTCACAAATTCTTCTGAAATGCACATTTTCTATGGTTGAGTTTGTCACTCAGTTGTTTTGTTTGTGCTTAGCCATGATACAGTGTGAAGTGGGCTTCAGCTGTACACAAATGGGTCTATGCTGGGACCAGAGAATTTTTTCCAAAGTTAGGATAAACAGATATTCAAGTAAATAAATAAAAATCTCATTTTTGAATGAAATTATGACATTCTAAAAGAAGATTTCCCTTTGCCTGGGTTTAACCATCACTTAGACAAAGTGCCAACTCTATTAACAGTCACTGTTCTTAAAATAAGTGTTAGCAATACATTAATTTAAAAATATGTTTATACTATTAGGTGAAACTAAGAAGCAGAAAAGTAAATTGATCTTGGAATAAGAAAGATAACAGATACTTATATTATAAGAGATGTATATATTCTTTTTTTTATAAGTGGATAGCACTTCTGACTTTTAAAAACCCTGAATTATGTAGATAGAACATTGTGCCAAATTCAAAAATTTGGAAAATAAAATGTGCATGACATTTGTATTATAAAATCTTTGCTTTGGTATACTTAAGGGCTAATTTTGCTTGTGGTGATATAAATTGATAATGCAATATTGTGCTTACATTCTTCAATTGGAAAACCACTAAGGTCTATTCAGATATTTTCTTCATCTTGCTTTTCCCCAGTAATGCTTGTTTCACTTTCCCCTAAATGAACTTCACTGCTTAGAAATGACCTGTATATTGTCCTGACCCTTGCTGCTTCTGTGTCCTCCTGTGTGGAAGCAGAGTAATGGATATTAAACCAGGGAAACTTTTAAGGGATTCTATCCTCTGTGTAGGTAAAATCAGTGTACACAGATACTTTTAGTCATTCTAGAAACACTTGAAAATGAATCATTCCTTAACTAGCAACACAGTAAAAAAATGACAGACGTGACATCTGTGTATAGTTCTTACTGAGAATCACAAATGGGTTTTTTGCTTGACTCTGTTAAAACAAACTAACACTACTTCAGAGAGAAAAAGATTATTTTAAGTCACTTTAAACATGGGCTTAATGACTATGAAAAATGTCTTTCATAACAGTTATTCTGCTAATAGACATCCTATAAACTGTTGTCTTCTTTTCTATTTTTCTTTTTGAGACAGAGTCTTGCTATGTGGCTCAGGATAGCCTCGAACTTGCAATCCTATTACCTCTCTTTCCTGAGTACTTGGATTACAGGCATAAACCACAATGCCTGTTTACTGTTTTCTTAACTAATATCTCAGGGTTAATAAAATACATTTGGAAAAAAATCACTATTACAATTTAACTGAATTTAACTGACTCACACATGCTGTGTTAAACATATAACCTGTAGGGAAACATGTAAAGAATTATTAGAAAATCAAGCATTTTTTATAGTTATCAGAATAGAAAGAAATGCTATAAATGTCTGTATTTTAAAACACTTGTCATTATGGTGGGTAGGAGCTTTACAAAAATTGTTTGGTAGATATTTCACTAAAATATTACAGTTAATGTTAAGATTCTTTTTTAAAAAATAAATACATGGTTCTTCTTATGGCATTATTCTAAACAAATCAAAGGATAACCTGAATTCTATGAAAAAAATCAATTTCCAGATGAGGGTTTTGACCCAAGAAGTCAAAATTTACATGTGCTCTACCTTCTTCATACAACTTCACATTCCATTTTCAAACCCAGATGCACTGTTCAGATTTCCATATTGAATTCTTATTTAAAATAGACTATCTACATACTCTATTTATCCTATTTATTTTCTGCTTCACATGAATTCCACATGATGTCAATTGCTCTAACTGTGACAGTGCCTTCTATTTCAGATTATTCTAAAGCATATGGATATTTTAATGTTCATCTACTCCATCACCTGTTGGGACACTAACTATCTCCATATTTAAGAAGAAGTTTGGCATCAATGAGACTTTCTTTGCTGAGGTACTTTGCTTACTGAGTACATTGCTACCAAGGGGCGTCAGCTTTAAGGACAGAGATTTCCATTTTTCCTTTTGCACAGAAATATGTTTCCATTGAATGCAAACATGATTGTAGCCAGAAATTGAATCCATGTAGTTCCCTATAAAAACCCTATCACCATTTTTTCCAGAAAACTTGTCTAACTTCCACCAGAAATGGCTATACACTGCTCAATTAGATGTTGCTTCATCCAAATACAATATGCTGTAATCTAGGATAAAATATTAACTTACTTCTTGAATAATTGCTTTGAGAGGAAAACTATCATATATTTGTTACCACAAGTCACTTTTTAAAAACTAAGATAGTTATCAAAACTCACAATGTAAACACATTTCCCAACTTGATGTCAGACTTTTCATGCATCTCTTTTCTTTGGCTACTTAGCACAAATGTTTAAAATCATATGATTTCATACATTATAGTATTCAATAGATTTATAGATATATTTTGTCTATTAGCCCAACATAAATGCTGAAGATAAAATGAAATATTAATGGTATTCAATTTTAAGGAAAGCTGAGATATGCAATAGTTTTAAAACTCCATTAAATGGAAAACAGTCAAACTTAGATGAAAAACTGAGCTCTACCAGATTAGTTCATCCCCTGAAGAAAATGGTGTTGTTTTTGAAGTTTTCCTGATCTGTAAAATGGAAGTAAAGCTATCTAATTTACAGTTACAATGACCTACCATGAAGGTACTTAGCACAAACAATAATAATACATGTATCTATTAAGCAATCATAACAATAATGCATGTAAGATATATGGATTTAAATAATACATTTATATATAAAGTATATATACATATATATGGTTTAGACATTTATTTTAGGAAGAATTAGTATTAGGGGAGAAATTAATGATACTATAGAAAGGGAAGAATAATCTGTGGGAAAGTCTAAGCATAATAGGAATAACAATAAATCAAAAGAAAATAAATAACAATAAATCAAAAGAATGCAACATAGTTTTTGTGAATCTCCTCTATATTTAATGTTTTTCATTAATTTAATCAAATGCTAAAACATCTTGTAAATAATTCTTTTTTGGAGGAGATCCAAGATGGAGGCTAGGGTAGGGAATCAGTAGTCCTCACCTCCATGACTCCAGAAATCACCTTGAGACATCAGAGCTACACTTGGGTAATTCTGATTGCTTCTAGCCAAAATATAATTGCCATGACATCAGAAGCAGATAAAATTCAAAGACGGACCTTTAAATCAACTTTTAATTGCACCTAAGCAACACAAAAATCCTGCATGGAACAACCAGAAAGGTGTGTCCAGCCCTGGGAAAAAAGCCCCCTGGTTGTTTCTTTCTTTTTTTTTTCTCCCAACAAGCAGAAGACAGAGCATTGATCAGAATCAAACTCTGTGACATTCTGGACAGCTAGCGCATAGAAAGCCTCCCTATGCCATGCCATGCTGAGAAAAGCAGTACCATTTCTCCATGCCAGCCCACCCCAAAGCTGCTTGTGTGAATCTTCAGAACAAACAGGTGAGTGTCACATACCATGTGTGACTTCCCTACCCACCTCCCAGGAAATAATCTAGTGCATCCCCTGGGCAGACTGAACCTCCCCAACAACAAAACTGAAAAACAAAAACAGCAAACTATAATCTAACACTGACAGCAGAGATGGGGGTGGAACACTGAACCAGCACCTGAGAGTGGGGGTGGGGCAAGAAGCTGAACTCTCACAGCTAACTCTCAGTGAAAGACTTTTAGTAAAACAGCAAAGGCTGAGAGCAAGAGTGGGGTGACAAGGCAACCTCCCAGAGGAGCCACTAGCACCCAGCAGAGGTCAGGAGAAGCACAAAGGTTGAGAGCAGGAGTAGAGCAACAGGCCAGCCTCCCAAAGTGCAGCAGGTGGTGGATCCCAGAGCTGATCTCATGGAACAGAGGGCAGCATTCAGAACTGAACTGCCCCACATTGCTGGGGGAGGAGCTGCAACTGAAGGGCAATGCAGTTGTTGCCTGCTGAAAACAGCAATAGCTCTGATCTGGCAGACTTACCTCACCTCACAATTCCAGCTAACACTGTGCACAGAAGGATCAAATACTATTCACAAGCCAGTCACCTGGTGAGACCACATAAAAGCTTCTGCTTGTATGCCAATACCAGAATTGGACACCTAAGGACTAACTCCAGAACTTTCACCAAAAGACTGAATTTTTTGTTGTTCCTGAACCTGATGTTTTTTATTCCGTGTATGTGAGTTTTTTTTTCTGTATTGTTGACTTTGCCATCACTATTTTATTATCCTTATTCTTACCCCCTTCACTTTCCCTACTTCTGCTGCCCTACAGTTCATTGCTCTCCATCCTCTTTCTGTCCCTTCTCATCCACTCTCTCCCCCATCTTTACCTCCCCCTCCTATTCTTCTCCAATCTGTCACCACACTAACCCTCACTCCTACATATTTACACCTACTCATAGCTTACTGTACCAGTGGTACACAACTCCAGCCCCCTGTAATCCCTGACACAAGCACCCTCCACTACAACAACAGAAATACACCAAACACACACAAAACAAAAAACCCAGCAGACCCCATAACTCTTCACCCACCCACCCACAACTTGCTCCACCCACCCTTTTAATGCCACTTTTACCAATTTCCCAAATTTTTATATTTAGCCAAATAACCATTACCCACCCCCAACTCCCACTGTTTATAGATATTATCACCAAGGATTTTCTATATACTATGTAAACAACTGGTCTGGCATTGAACCTGTGAATTTGTTATGGCTAAATTACACCTCTAGGCCAGGGACAGAAAGAGCACAACAACCAAGCTAACAACCAAGTCAGTCACAACACAAAAATTAAATCAAGGGAAAGAAAACAGGCAATTAAAACTATCAACTAGCCTATCAAGAACATAGTTGCACAGCACCAGATGGAGTGATGGAAAGAAGAAGGGATAGAAACTACTCTCTTCAAAAAAATAATTCAATACAAGATTCAGTGGAAAATGAAGAAAATGGATACCCAGTTCCTGACCTTAACAAAACAATGACAAATGTCACTAAGGAGCCCAGTTAATGTCCACAAAAAAACCCTCAAAGAAGAAATCTCTGAGAAATTCATGGAAGAGATACTAGACATGATTAACCAGAATGTACAAAATACACTAAAGAAATTTCAAGACACCAAAATAAAGAACATGAGAATACACAGAAACAAATAAATTAACTCAGAGAGGACTCCAAAAAACACCAAAGTGAAACAAAGGATGCAACAAAAAGAGAGATACATGAATTAAAGATGACTGCACAAAATATAAAAGAGGAGTTGGTGAAAGATATGGAAAATCTCAGGAAAAAAGAATCAAAGAGAAATCCTGGAAATAAAAAATCCCTTTCCTCAAACAAAAACCACATGGAAGGCTACTCCAGCAGACTTGAAAAAGTGGAAGACAGAATCTCAGAGCTTGAAGATAAAACAGAAATTAAAGAAAACACAGAAAAAATCAAACAACTCAAGAGCTGTGAAAGGAATATGCAAGAATTCAATGACTCTATCAAAAGACCAAAACTGAGAATCATTGGTATTGAAGAAGGAGAGGAGGGGCAAGTCAAAGGGATATGTAATACAATCAATAAAATAATAACAGAAAATTTCCCAAATCTCAAGGAAGTTTTGCTCATTTAGGTACAGGAAGTCTCCAGGACACCAAACAGACTTGACCAAAACAGATCCTCCCCATGGCATATTATCATTCAAACAACAAGCATAGATAACAGAGAAAGAATATTGAAGACTGTAACAGAGAAAAAACAAATAACATATAAAGGTAAACCCATCACAATAACAGCAGATTTCTCACTGGAAACCTTAAGAGCAAGAAGGGCATGGAATGAGGTATTTTGGGAACTGAATAAAAATAATTTCAGCTCTAGGATATTCTACCTAGCAAAACTATCATTCCAAATTGATGGAGCAATAAAAATCTTCCACAATAAGCAGAAACTAAAACAATATACAACTACCAAGCCAGCACTACAGAAGATTCTATAAGGAATTCTGCACACAGAAGATGAAAGCAAAGAAACAATGAGAGGACAAGAAGTATCAAACCACAGCAGAAAAAAAAACAAAAAACAAGTAATCAGAGAGTAGCACTGATTCAGCTGCATACAATCAAATCCTTAAACAACAAAAACAACTAAGTGGCAGGAATCACAACATACCTATCCATATTAACACTGAATGTCAATGGATTCAACTCCCCCATCAAAAGACACCCTTTGGCAAACTGGATTAAAAAGAAGATCTGACAATCTGTTGTTTAAAAGAGACCTATCTCATTGACAGAAATAAACACTGGCTTAGGGTGAAATGCTGGAAGAAAATTTACCAAGCCAATGGCCCCCCAAAACAGGCAGGAGCAGCAATACTTATATCAGACAAAGTGGACTTCAAACTTACATTGGTCAAAGGAGATAAAAAAGGAGACTTCATATTAATAAAAGGAGAAATACACCAAAAGGAAATAACAATTATAAACCTATGTGCACCCAATGTCAGCACATACAATTTTATCAAACATACACTAAAGGATTTAAAAGAACATATAGACTCCAACACAGAGGTAGTGGGAGTCTTTAATACCCCTCTGTCACCAATAGATAGGTCATCCAAACAAAAAATAAACAAAGAAATCCTAGAAAAAATAACAACATAGATCAAATGGACTGAACTGATATCTACAGAAAATTTCATCCAATATCAGCACAATTTACATTCTTCTCAGCAGACAATGGAACTTTCTCCAAGACAAATTATATCTGAGGGCACAAAATAAGCCTCAGCAAATATAAAAAAATAGAAATAATCCCCTGCATTCTATCTGATCACAATGCATTAAAACTAAAGCTCAACAACAAAAACAACAGCAGAAAGTACACAAATAATTGGAGGCTGAATAATACATTGTTCAACCATCACTGGGTCATGAAAGAAATAAGAGAGGAAATCAAAAGCTTCTTGGAAGCTAATGAAAATGAAAATCTAACCTACCAGAACCTGTGGGACACAGGAAAGGCAGTCCTAAGAGGAAAGTTTATAGCCACGAGTTCATATATTAAAAGGACAGAAAGATCTCAAATGAAGAGTCTAATGCTATATCTCAAACTCCTAGAAAAGCAAGAACAAGCAAAACCCAAAAAAAGCAGGAGAGAAATACTAAAAATAAGGGCCAAATTAATGAAATAGAGACCAAAAAAAAACCATATGAAGAATCAATGAAGCAAAAAGCTGGTTCTTTGAAAAAATAAACAAGATTGACCAACCCTTGGCAAATCTGACTAAAATGAAGAAAGAAAAAATCCAAATCAGTAAAATCAGAAATGCAAAATGGGAGATAACAACAAACACCAAGGAAATCTAGGGAATCATCAGAGACCACTTTGAGAACCTATATTCCAACAAAATTGAAAATCTTGAAGAAATGGACAAATTTCTACAACTTATGGTTATTCAAAACTGAACCAAGAGGATATTAACCACCTAAAAAGATCTGTAACAGAAATTGAAACAGCAATAAAGAGATTCCCAAAAAAGAAAAGTCCAGGACCTGACAGATTCTCTGCTGAATTCTACCAGACCATTAAAGAAGAATTAATACCAGCACTTTTTAAAATTTTCCACGAAATAGAAAGGGAAGGAACACTACTTAACTCATTCTATGAAGCCAATATTACTCTCATCCCAAAACCAGACAAAGACACAAAGACACACAAAGGAGAACTATAGGCCAATCTCCTTAATGAACATTGATGCAAAAATCCTCAACAAAATAATGGCAAACTGAATCCAACCACATACCAAAAAGATCATTCACCATGACCAAGTTGGTGTCATCACAGGGATGCAGGGATGGTTCAACATATGCCAATAAAAAAATGTAATACAGCCCATTAATAAAAGCAAAAACAAAACCACTGGATCTCCTCAACAGATGCAGAAAAAGCCTTTGATAAGATTCAACACCACTCCATGATAAAAGCTCTAAGAAAAGTAGGAATAGAAGGAATGTACCTCAACCTTATAAAGGGTATATATGACAAACCTATAGCCAACATCATATTTCATGGGGAAAAACTGAAACCACTTTCCCTAAAGTTAGGAACAAGACAAGGATGCCCACCCTCCCTACTCCTATTCAACATAGTCCTGGAATTTCTACCCAGAGTAATAAGGCAAGAAAAAGAAAAAAAGGAATACAAATAGGTAAAGAAATAGTTAAAAGTATCCCTATTTGAAGACAACATGATCCTATACATTAAAGAACTAAAAAACTCCACCCAAAAACTCCTAGATACCATAAACAGCTTCAGCAATGTAGCAGGATACAAAATCAATTTACAAAACTCTGTAGCCTTTCTATACACCAACAATGAACAAATGGAGAAAGAATGTAGGAAACAATTCCATTTATAGTAGTCTTAAAAAATCAAATACCTAGGAATAAACTAACAAATGTAAAAATCCTCTACAAACCACTGAAGAAAGAGAGTGAGAAGACTATATGGAAAGATGGAAAGATCTCCCATACTCATGGATCGACAGAATCAACATAGTAAAAATGGCTATGCTACCAAAAGCAATCTACATGTTCAAAGCAATTACCATCAAAATCCCAATAACATTTATCACAGAGATTGAAAAATCTACCCTAAAGTTCATTTGGACTTTGAAAAAAAACTGCAAATAGCCAAAGCAATACTGAGCAAAAAGAGCAATGCTGGAGGTGTCACAATAGCCGACTTCAAACTATATTACAGAGCCATAACAATAAAAATAGCACGTACTGGCACAAAAACAGATATGAAGACTAGTGGAACAGAATAGAGAACCCGGATACGAATCCACACAGCTACACCCACCTTTTTTTGACAAAGGCGCTAAAAATATATGATGGAGAAAGGGCGGCCTCTTCAACAAATGTTGCTGGAAAAAGTGGTTATCTGCCTGCAGAAAACTGAAGCTAGATCCATGCCTGTCACCCTCTACTAGTATCAACTCAAAGTGGATTAAGGACCTTAATATCAAACCCCAAACCTTGCACTTAATACAGGAAAGGGCAGGGAATACTCTGGGAGTAATAGGTATAGGCAAGGACTTCCTCAGTAGAACTCCAGCAGCCCAGCAACTAAAAGAAAGTATAGACAAATGGGACTACATGAAATTTAAAAACTTCTGCACAACAAAAGAAATGGTCTCTAAACTAAAGAGACCACCATAGTGTGGGAGAAAATATTTGCCAACTATACATCAGATAAAGGACTGATAACCAGAACATACAGGGAGCTCAAAACTAAACTCCCCAAAAATCAATGAACCAATAAAGACGTGGACAAGTGAATTAAACAGAACTTTCTCAAAGGAACAAGTCCAAATGGCCAAAAAACACTTGAAAAAAAAGCTTACCATATTTGGCCATAAAGGAAATGCAAATCAAAAACACACTAAGATTCCACCTCACTCTTGTTAAAACAGCTATCATCAAGAACACCACTAACCACAAATGTTGATGAAGATGCAGGGGAAAAAGGAACACTCATACACTGCTGGTGGGAATGAAAGCTAGTACAACCACTTTGGAAAACAATATAGAGGCTTCTTAAAAAAACTAAACATAAACAAAACAAAACAAAAAAACCCTAAACATAGATCCAGCAATATCACTCCTAGGGATATACCCAAAGGAATGTGACTCAAATTATTACAAAGGCACCTGCACACCCTGTTTATTGCAGCACTGTTCACAATAGCCAAGCTATGGAAATAACCAAGATGCCCCACACTCATCGAATGGATTAATGAAATATGGTATTTATACACAATAGATTTTTATCCATCACAAAGAAGAATGAAATTTTGTTATTCACAAGTAAATGGATGGAGCTGGAGAACATCATCTTAAGCAAAGTTAGCCAGGCTCAGAAGGCCAAAACTTGCATGTTCTCCCTCATATGCAGATTATAGACCTAAATTGAATGCAGTAATATTATTGGACATAGGTCATACACTAAGGGGAGAATGTGCATGGGAGGAATGCAGAAAGGGAAGGAAACCTAAAACTTGGATGTGGTTGATGTGCTCACTGTAGAGGAGTGAATATAGTAATCTTAAACTGGCAGAGGCCACTATGGTAAGAGGACCAGAAGTAGCAAAGAGGTCTGGTGGACATGAACCCATGTGGGCTGCAATACATATGTGCATGGAAGCAACTCTAGGAATCTCTTTGTATAGGTATCTTTATCTCAAACTAGCAAAAACTTTATGGTCTTCTTATTATGTCTTATTTTTTCAACAAAATTGGAGAACAAGAGGACAGGACAGGTTCTGCCCAGAAGCGGGGGGCGGGGCTGAGGGGGAAGGAGGGGGGCAAATAATGTATACACATGTGAGTAAATGTCAAAATGATAAAATAAAAAATAGAAATAAATATACATTTAAAAATGAATTTTTTTCTCCCACAGATACATTTTTCTCCTTACTTCTTTTTGATTAAGCAAATTGTGGTTCAAATCCAATTATAGATCTTCATCAAATATCAAATCTTTACACATCAAATCTTTTGCCCTTTGTCTATTTATCTGTCAAATTAATTCTCGGAAACTGAAAAATGAGTGGATGTATGAAAGATCTTATAGATTATAGAAAGATAAATGTTATCACTCACTAACAGTACCAAAATCTTTAAAGACACTTAAGAGTTAGGTAACTTTATTCAAACATGAAAGCTATTTACAATGAAGAGGCTTATATGTAATTACTTATTATATGTAATTTATAAATTGCATATAATAGTAATTTATTCATAATTCAGAAATTACATATAAATTATTAACTTCTCAGAGGGAAATTGTCATAAAGCAATGTAAGAAATGTGATTTGAGACTCTTCCTTATTTGTATAGCTAACAGTAATGTGGGTGCCACTTGATTTCTGAACACTTGATAATGCCTTTTTGCCATATTTTTCAAACATCGTAGTGTTTTATTTCTACTCCCTTGATTCAACTCACTGTATTTTAACTCCTTGTGAGACTTTAAAATAAATAATGTTTCATTGATGGAAGACTAGGAAGAATTAAACAAATCACTAAATCAGGAGAAATGTGTTTGAAAAATAGATATTTCTTTAATAAAAGGAATGGTCCACTGGTGTATAGAAAACTTCAAATATATTTACTTCTTTTAAATTTTCTGAAGGAATAGCTCATAGAAAATTGGAATGCACATGTGATTTTTTAGAGTATAATTATAACACTAAGCTACGTAAATATTATTAAAGAAACAATAAAATATTTAGGAGCATAATGAGATTCCATATTGTTTTCCTTATTAGGTTTAGGTACATTCTTTAAAAGACATACATACAATAGATAGGTAGAATAGATAGGTTGAACTTAGAATAGACACAGTCAACATACCTTCACCAGGAAGATATGGCTTCTACATTGATTTTAAAATTAATAAGTAGAAAAGCAATTTATGCGGTAGGTAAATCAACAAGAAACATTTCCATGTGTATCACAACATAGTGTACATGTTCCTATTTTTTAATCACATATTTGTAAAAACATCTGGATAGCTTGCAACATTATTATTACTAAAATTAGACATTGTTGTTAAAATGCATTTACAGATTTGTTGTCTCTTGCAACAGACACAATCACTTTCTTAGTAATAGCAGATTATTTACAGATTAATATCTTTCCAATCAATAATGGCAAGGTCTCCAATAAACAAAATGTAATGCTCACAGATAGATGGAATATATAAAATCATTTAACAAATTTCACAGGATAATGATCAAGTAGAAACCCCACAAAGTTAGAGTGAAGCTACTATAAATGAGTGAGCAGTCACCTACAGACAATGATAGCAGTCAACTTGTATCAGTGCTATAATTACAGGAACAGAGCTATAAAGCTATTTATGGAGTGCATGCACCTTGCATGGAGCCTCAATTTTCCAAAGCTGAGTCTCCTCTAGAGAGTAAGAAGTGGTAGCATCACTCTTTGAGAATAACTCTTAGAAAGTAACTCTGACTGCTGAAACTTGTGGGAAAAATCTTACCCTAAATCCTCCAGTGGCTAAAAATTAGAGAATAGAATTATAGAGAGTTGGAAATCAGGATTATTGAATGATGGTATTATGGGAAAATACCTAAAGCTGATTTGACTCATTGATTTTCCTGAGATGGATGCCATGTTGCTCTGGTCAATTTCCTCACAGAGTAGGTAATTATTAAAATGAATGCACTATTCAAACAAACCAGAAAAACTAGTTAAGCATTAGCATATATGAAAATCATTATTTAATGTCCTTCTAGGAATAAAAATAATGTTCAGTTCAACTTGTAGGACAAAGACTAATTATTAGTAGTTTATTATTTTTATTACCAGTCTGCACGTTCTATATTTTTTTAATATGGCAAAAGGTATTCTACTTCCAGAGAGTGGATAGTACCATGCTCTCCTGATGGAAGATTTTGCTATTTTTTTATAAACAGAAATAAGTTTCATTGGTTGACATTTCACTTTTTGGAAATTACATATACCAATGATTTTTTTAGAAGTCTTGATATGATAATCTAAAACCATTAAAATAACCAGGAGCTGTTTAATAGTACTTCAATGTTCTATATTAACTATTCATTAGCAATAAAATTATATCTGTTCAGAGAATACAAAGATAAATTTCAACATATTCACCAGCATAACCATAATCCTATTATATTTTTCCAAGAGCCAACAGAAGTATATATAATTCATTTTCTGAACCAAAATATGCATACTTTGTTATAAACAGAAAATATTTGATTTTCTAAACTTGACTTTAGAAACACAAAATGTGTTTTATTTGCTGAGATAGTATCTTCTTCTAAAATAATTTTTGATTGAATTCTTGTGAAACTAACATCCACTGATGAATGTTCTGAAATTTGAGTCTTTAACATAAATATTAAGGAATTGAGACTTAACAGGAAGAAAGAATGAATCACATAAGAGAATAATTATCAAAATGAAGTCCTTTAAGCTAATACTGATCTGTTTTATGTTCCTAATATTATCATTATCTAGACAATTAAAAATGTAAAGGTAATAGGTTTACTGCCTTCTCACCCCCTCTTCTCCAATATCAAACACACTATATAGAAGTCAGAAAGGCCAGGTTGATTTCAAAAACTGATGTTTAGGGACAGGAATCAGAGGTGGTAATGGCAATACCAGAACAGGTTGATTCATCTTGCAAAATGCTTTCTAAGTCATTGAACAACTCAAGATCAACACACAGTATTACAATTGGACACTATTATTAATTGTGCCACAGTATCATCTCAAAAAAGCAATGTATGTGTGTTTATGCACAGATATACAGACTTATTTTTAAAAAGAGGTTTAGAGGTATAATGACAAAAAAAAAAACTTACTGCAAAGGCTTCAAAGATTTTCTTGAGTTCTCTGTGACCATGCTTTTCAGCAATATGTGCTGGGTCTGAACCATCTGTATTTTTCATCTTCGATGCCCAGGTTGCTCCTGAACATTGAAGCAAGTGAATAGCCAGGTTCTTTAAGCCAAATTTTGCTGCACAGTGGAGAAGTGTTGGAAGTTCTTTGACATGAGTATCTGAAAGTGTAGGAAATATTAGAATTTCAAATATTGTTATTACATCTGTAAACCTATACACAGTCAAACATAATCTATTCCTAAAAAGTAATGCCCAGAAAGCAGAGCAAATTTTTGGTGTATATTTTCATGTAAGAAACCATCAGTGATTTTTTAGAAACTCTCCTTTTTATTTCTCTGTTTAAGATATATAAACTATAATTCTTATTAGCATTAGTGTCCCAAACTTATTTGTAGGGTATGTTTAACTTAGAAATTCAATTCAATCTCTTAAATATAAAACAAAACAAAAACATATGTTGTAATGTTTAGAATGTGCTGTGACATTAGCAGAACACTAAATAACAACATTCTATTCTATAAGCTTACCTATAAAACCAATTTTTATTTTCCACTACCATGCCTCATTTATTTCCTTCTTAATCTGAAGTACACATGAAATTCCTGAAGGGTTTATATTAGAAGTTTTTCTTACAAAAATAAACTGCAACAGAAAATATATGTGGGCACTTTTATATGCAATTTAATAACTTTCCTATCAATGTTTTATATTTAGAATTTCACAATTACTTACAACTATTAATTGTGCATACTTATACAATGATGAATGTAAACTGCTATCACAATGGAAAAACATAGCATGGACTGGCGAGTGGTAGTTTATTTTTCTATAAAACTGGTTTTGGGGCTGGTAGAGTGGCTCAAGCAGTAAGAGTGCCTAGCAAGCATGAGGCCCTGAGTTCAAACCTTGATGCCACCAAAAAAACAACACAAAAAAACCCAGTTTTGTTTTACATTTAAGTGATCAGTGTGGCATTATCAGAGGCAAGGGTATGAGGACTTGTAGCAACAGAAAAAAAGGCATACAAGCAAAAGTCACTTCTGGTCCAAATGCAATGCATAGTAGCCACGTTACAACATTTTTGAAAGCTATAAATGTATATGGCCTCACTTGAAACATTGCTATTTTTTACACAAAAGAGATAGAAAAGGGGGGTAATTAAACTTGGAGTTTCCACTTTACTTGGGTCTTTCAGGACTTAATTAATTTAGTTTTTTGATTTTGTTTTAGTAAAACAAAAGATACTCTTCAAGATACATTAAGAACTTACTGTAAAAAAGTATTTTACTCTTCCAAATTAAAAAAGAATAAATAGATGACTATAGGTAGATCTATAATCTTCAATAATAAATATACTTACTCCTTTCTGTATGGTATATAGTACGTCAAAATGATCAAATATTTTATGAGAATTGATGAAAGCTGACACTATTAAAGATAGGTAGTAACTTTCTACATAAGAATGCATTTTCTTTAAAAACCATTATTATATAATTTTCTATTTATTTGCACTGAAATACATTATAGGAAACATTTTTCTGCTTTAGGTAAACCACAGCAAAGTTAGTAAAGAAAAATATTTACATGTTATTGTTAGTTTTTTACATGCCTTGATCACCTCACTCTTTGCTACATCATATGCTAAAGTAACATCACTTGCCAATCAGTGCTTTATGTAGTGTTCCTGCCTGCTGTTGTTCTAGTAAATCTTTAAATCAGACAATGCAGTTTCAGTATTCTTTCCATTAAAAAATGTTTAATCATTGCAAGAATACACACTTTTTAACATCATCAACCTCTCACCAGTACATTCCTCAATTTAATATGATGTAATATTGAAAACAATAACAAATTTCTCTGAGAATCTATTTTTACACACCAGAAAGAGTAGCAAGCATTGACAAGGACTGTTGTTTTTCTTATGAAAGGCTTCCTGAGAGAGGCTTCCTGTGGCCTGGATATCCACCCATTGTCAAAGAAAGAATGCTGATGAGATGAGGGACCCATGACTCAGGAATATTTTGTGCTATTCTTTCTTTAGTGTTTAATTGACCAACATGATCTTTAATGTTTTAGCCTAAAGGCACTTCTGTCTCTATTGGCTTTAAAATTTTTAGAAATATATACCACATTTAAAACTACATTGATCATGAGTTTGGATAAGTTTTGACAACTGTTTGCAGCAGCATGTCACTATCACCCAAAACAAGTTAAATAAAGGCATCGATCACACTAAAAGTACCCAGATGCTCAATTCTAGTCAATTCCCCACATGGTGTCAATTATTTTAAAATTTTTAGGAACACAGATAGGTTTTAGTTCTTGTTGGGTATCATGTAAGTGGAATTGCCAAGCAGGTGCTCTGTGTTCCATTGTCATCTGGCCTCTTTATTTCTGATGAGAAGTATGGTGTCATTCTTATTACCATTTTCCTGTATGCAGTGTATTTTTCTCCATACCCCTTTAACTCACCAACCCCCTACTACTTTTATGATTTTTCTCTTCATCTTTGATTTTTTATTTGCACAGGTATAATTCCTTTGTATTTATTCTGCTTAAGGCCTATCAATCCTTTGGGCTAATGTCCTTCATAAATTTTGGATTTCATTTTCTGGTGCTTCATTCTCTCTCACCCTAGTTAGGAAATTCAATTACACATTTGCTAGATTAATTTAATATTGTCATATATATATATATATAAAGAGCTAAGTCAATTTAATGCATAGATGAGCTGAGCTTAGTTTTCTTATGGCTTCCCTGAGGTTATGGATTTTTTTCTCTTCTATTTCAGATCAAATAATTTCTTTTTGAAAACATTTTATTAGCATGTATTAGTTATATAGGAGGGTTCAATTGTGACATTTCTATATATGCTTACAATGTACCTTAGTTAGGTTCACCCCACCATCATTCTACCCCCTCTACCACATTACTTAAAATGATTGCAGTTCAAACAATTTCCTTTGAACTGCCTTCAGATTCACTGATTCCTTACTCTTCTGTGTTGTTTTTGTTATTAAGACCATCTAATTTTAAGAAGTTTACATTTATAGTGATTCTGTATAATATTCATCATAGTTATTTTAATGTTCCTGATAATTTCAACATCTGCACATTTCTGTGTCTGCTTCTTTTGACTACTTCTTTTCTTGACTGTGAGTGCCTTTATTTCTTTGGTCATGTTTTTATAATATCTTCTTGTAAGTTTTGCACTGTATTAAAGGACCAAAGTAAACAATACTTAATCTCACAGCAAGACACACCATTTCTTTAGTCAAGGCAACTATTGTGGGGGCTGAGTCAAATTAATCTTTAGATGACCTGAGTTTGATATTCTTTTGTGGCTTTATTTAGATTCACTGCTGACCTCAAATATTTTTATGGCAGGATCACAGCTTTCTTTTCAGTTTCTCTTAGGAGCTACACTCTGGTGAGACTCAAGAAGTCTCTTTTGCTTTACCAATGGCTGCTAGCTTTCCTTTGGGTCACTGGATGGTTTGTTTTAGATCTCTAGTCTTGCCTTCAGCTTCCTTTCCATCAAAATCTCTCTCAGGGTCTTTGTAGTACACTCAGTTAAGGCAGACTCATTACCATTCTGATAGCTTGGAGGTATTTTTTCCAGCTTTCATGCCTTTCTATATTTAGAACTTGGGTGCTGTTGCTTTGTCTCAGCAGCCTGGTTCAATTCTACTCTTCAGCAACAGTCGTCTGGCTTTTAGGAAAGCATGAGAGTGTTTTTTAAGGATTTTTCTCAGCTTTTCTTCTCTACCTCCAGGCACTGCTATACAAACCTTTCACTCATGACAGCTTAGAATGTTGGTGAGTATTGCAGTCCTGCGGTATAGAAACAGGGGTTCTTTGGGATTCTTGTCTAACACAGGGTAGTCTAAATATGGGTATTAAAAGTTTGCTAAGTGTTAATCAATCTGATTTCTCTTTGCTTCTCATATATTGTAAGTTCTTATTCCATGAGAGATGAATGCAGTCATAAATTTTTTTGTCTCTTGCAAAAGAGTAGCACTTTCTGGAATTTAGTATATTTTTGTCATCAATTGTCTGCTTGAATAAAAAAAAAAAACCATGACTTTGGAGATCATCTTGCTTATTCCTGCTACAGTGGAAACAACATCTCCTGTGATGTACATCCTAGGAGGAGCAGAGGTTCTATTAGTCTCAATTCATTTACTATTTAGTCATTTTCTTAAACTCATAACATTTACTTTATAAACATTTTATGATCTTATCCATTAGATTAAAATAATGTATTTCTTAAAAAAGATATAAAACCCTTTTAGAATATGTTTAGGCTGTGGGGTATGTCTGCTTCATTTCAGGGCAATTTTCATTTAGTTAACTGACTGATTCATTGTATCTGTTTTTATTACTATGGTATGAAAAGAGAAGTCACAATTCAAACTAAGATATGGCAAGTTTGCTTTTTTATCCTTGACAAGAAAAGTTCTCAGTTGTTAGTTTTTTTCAGCTAATGTTTGTCAAATGGTAATTTTAGGAGAACAGAATAAAATATCTATGGGGAATTTTTCAAAGAAAGTTCAACTTTACTACTTTACAAATAAAAGTAAACCAATACATCAGTAGACAGCAAGGAAATTAAGTCACATAGTTTTCTGTACAAAGCTGTTGGTAAACTTTCAAGGGTAATCCCTAAAAAAGATGGCTAATAATTGATTGAAATAATCAACCCAAAGCTTTTAAAAGATTAACCTAGTTTAGTAGAATAATAAAATGGGAATATGCTCCACTTTAAAATATAAGAATAAAATAGAAATTTAACAGTAAGATGATGATGGGAGTGGAAAATGCATGAGCATAGAACCCATTTGTTCTCACAAATTACTTTCTGGAATATTAAATATTCATCCACTCAGAGTAAGATGACCAGGTGGCCACTATAGGACTAAACAATGAAGCACACAATAAAGAGAAGATTAGAAATCAGGAAGTCTGCATTTTAATCCCAGCTCAGTTACTAAACCTGCGGCCCTTCATCTTCCTGGACCTCACCGTCTTCATTTGGGTAAGTGCAGTATTGGGGTAAGAATTATAGGACTTCTGGCGTTCTTCTTTGTTAGATGCCATACCATACAGGGTTTATGTCAACAGACTCTGGAATGAAGTTTTCCCTGGGTGCTAATCACATACCAGTTGAAGAAGTAGGGATGGTAATGATTTTCATTGGTTTCATAGTATGATTTGGAATCTGATAAAATGTTAGCATTTATATGGACCTCTAAAACAGTAACGCTGGGATTATGAAAGTGAACATGCATAAGTAACTATACACCTTAGCTTTCTATTCACCTAGTTAATTATTGCAATTGAATTCCTCCTACTGTAGTAGTTTCAAATATTTAAGAAAAAATTAAAACTTATATTCAATTTGCCTCTCTCTTATGGATTGACTCAAAATTTTTTTTTACAAGATACTATTTCTTTTAAATGTTTTAGCTAGGAAGGTTAAATTCCTAATCTGTATTACATCCATTATTTATTATATAATTATAATCTTATTTCTACTTAAACTTAAAAACAATACTTTTTAATTACTTTAAATTCCCAAATTCTGAAACTTTCTTATGAGAAGCAGCAAAGTGTGGTGTTTGAACATTATGGATTTGAAGCCAAATTGTATAGATTAAGTCTCAACTTTACCATTCACTAATAGTGTAAGTTGAGTAAGCTACTTGAATTTTCTGCATCTCACTTTTCTCAAACATTAACTGAATGTATTCTTTCATACAAATGAGTACCATTAATATTATTTGATAATTTTTTTTATAAAAGAACATAATCTTTCTTAATACATTTTTATTAGTATATATTCATTATTGGGGGGGGCAGGGAGAACATCATCTTAAGTGAAGTCAGCCAGGTTCAGAAAGTCAAAGGTTGGTTGTTTTCTCTCATACACCTAGTAAAAATACAAGTAATATCATGAAAAACTGGTCTCGCTAAGGGAAGGTCACAATTGAGAGAGGGAAGGTAATAGAAAGAACTTAAGAAGGTGAATATGATTGATGCACTTCCTGTACAAGAATGAATAAAGAATTTTTAAACCTGTTGAAATCATCCTAAGAAGGGGACTAAGGTAGAAAGAAGAAACATACAGGAGATGAACCAGTTCAGGTTCAACACATATATACATTGAGAAATGTCGCAAGCAAACTCCCTGCATAGCTATCTTAAACAAATAAAATGTCTTTTTTTTTAAATTGGAAAACAGTACTGCAGAACAAGTCCTGTCTGCGGGTAGGTACAGTGGGAGAGGGAAGGATGTGAGTAAAGGATGTAGAATGAATATGACGGAAATACCATGTACACATGTTTGTAAATGGAAAAATGAGACCTGCTGAAACTATTCCAGGCATGAGGGGAGGGAGGATAAGAGAGAATGATGAAGTATATTATATTTTATATATTTATTGTACAAACTTTTGTAAATATTGTAATGTACCCCCACCACAACGATAATTTTAAAAAATTCATTTATACATTAGAATTTATTTGTAACCTCAATACCAGTACTTAATGTGCTTTCTTGGTCATTGCAGCCATCTGCAGAGCAGTGAAAGATTTAAATTATCCAAGGCACATGATTCCAGTTGAGGATGAACAAGGCTCTGATTTCTTATGCTGTAAATGAATGTCCTTTTTGTGGTCCATTTAGTACCACATTTTTTATAGTTTTTGTGCTTTTCATTGATAATTTATTTGTTAAAATTGCCCCCCGAGTGCAGTGCTGAAGTTCTCTTCCCAAACATAATAAGAAAGCAATGATGTACCTTATAGAGAAAATAAGTGTGTTAGGTAAACTTCATTCAGGCATGAGGACCAACGTTGCTGCTGCTGAGTTCAATATGAATCAACAGTATAAGTTAAGTAAGGCATCCTTAAACAGAAATACATATTAAACAAGTATGTATCAATTGGTTGATGAAAACATTGTTACCAGAAGCTTACAGGAACTTGACCCTATATCTTTTGCAGAAGAAATGGTTCAGTATTCATTTATTCAATAACTTTATAGAACATAATGACTGCAAATAACAAGACTCATCTTGATTTTAAAGCAATCTATAAGTTCCCTTTCCATTTTGGAGAGGGAGTACAGAATTGGTTCCCATTGTAACCTAGATAGTCATTTTCAAAAGTATGGTGCCTTCTTTTCTTTCCCCATATATGTAGTCAAGGAGCATCTGAAAGTAGCTACAGCTACTCAGGATGGAGCCAGCAAAGGAACTGGAGAAAGAAGCAATGAGCACCAAATTCTATGATTTCTGTGGACTCCCCTCTGTTTGTCTGTGTGTTCAGCACCTCCTCAGTTAAAATCTAAATTAGGCATGGTTAGAACTCACTTCCATACCACTCTGCAATTACAAAGAGCAATCCTAGGAACTTGATTCTTTTTTCTCCCACTTTTCAAACAGCAGTTAAATTCTATGATGAAGGTGAATCCTTACTGTGTTGTACTCAGGTTATTCAAATTCTTTGAGAGAATGTACCCCTTTTTTTAAATGGAAATTCTGTATTTTGTTGTAACTGTACATTCAGTATTTGGAAGTTTTATAAAACTGTAAAAAATATACTTCTAGAAGATTTATGTTCTAGAATTGAAAGCACCTGAATGATGAGGTGACAAGAAGCAGGAGAAATGAATGGAACCTCAAATCCAGAAAGGGCTCATTGCTGATTGAATACTCTAACAGATAGAATCCACTTTAAAAGTCACAGCAGTATTGATAGGAAGGGAGGAGGAGGAAGGGGAGGAGAAGAAAAGGAAGAAAACACAGTGGGTAACAAATAGAGATGGGGAGGTACAGATTTTAGGCAGCTAAAGCCAAGTGAGAACTAACAAGAAAGCAGAACATGTAACTTGAAGGTTGGTGTAAGACACTGATTCCAGAGAAGGAGTCTTTGGATTAGGGAGAAGTAAGATGATTTACAGAACAAGATGAAGCTGGGCATGAGTCCACAAAGAGCATCCTGGAGGCTTGGACTCAGTATCGGCAGGTAATTTTAGAAAGCAAAGGGTAAGGTGAAGTTCTTATTAGCAGTTCTTGGAATTGGGATCAAGTAAAACTAAATGTCACAGAATTTGGTAATTCTGTAAATTATTGTTTATTGTTCACTTTCCACCATCAAACCCAGACATTGACAAGCATTGATTGGTCTGCTTCTTGTATAATCAGTCTATCCGATCTGTAGCTGAATTCTGTTTAATATAAATCCCTAGAAGCTTTCTTTTTCTACATGTCTTATATACTCTTCTTTTGTGTTCATTAAAAAAATTCTTCATAAAATTCCAACTTTGCCTCTATTGTTCTGTGACAGCGAAGGAATCAAAAACTGAAAAATTCCTAGAACAACTAGGGAAAATAAAGTATGAAAACCAGATGTGGTAGGTTGGGATAAGATGATTGCTCACTCCACCATGAGGCCATGTCTTTTATGTGGATCTCCTATGGAAATCCAAAGAATGTGTGCCACCAAGCAATAAATTAATGCATCAAGCTAGGATGCTTGATTTCATTACTTACAAGTAGTAAACATGCTTTGTGCTTCCTGTTACTTGGAGTACCTGATTTTTTATTTAAAAAAATACTAAACAATTTTGATAATAAAAATAAACAAGGTCAGGAGGAAAATCTGGTCGGTTCAGAGGGCAATAAACAGACTGGGTAGAATTTAAGATGTCTCTGAGGAGCAAAATTATAGATAATATAGGGACAAAATTAGCATGGAATATGAGAATAATTAGGGAAGGTCCTAAATGTTGACCTGCCATTTAGACTTGGAGTATTTATTTCTTATGTCTATGTATTTATGTGTTAATAATCTATTAAATATATCTATCTATATCTATCTGTCTATCTTTCTATCTACATGCACATCCCATTGGTTCTGTTTCCCTAGAGAATACTGACAAACATGGGAGGAAGGTCACTGTGGTGTATTTGGTAAATCATAACATACAGGAATGAGATAAAAATAAGTTGTTCTGTTACTTTGAGTCTCTTTTTTTCTCAGAATAATTCAGTATGAGTCTTTAAACCTGTAGATCTTTTGTAACAATTTGATAATGATAGACTCTAGAGAGCAAATAAATCCTTTTAAGAAGTGAAGGGTGGTATCTGTGAGATGGATTAGTAATAGGTAATGGGAAGTTTCTGGGCCTGTCTGAAGTTTCAAAGGATAGGAATCTGGTTTGAGGATCCTCACAGCATAACATCTACAAAAGTAAGAGGAGCTCCTTAAGTACTAACTTATGTAAGACATCAATAAAACAGTGCATTTCACAAGGTATGTTTGCTTGTGTACATCTCATTGAAGCCCACATATGTCTACATTTTCCTTCTTAAAATATGTGGATACTAGAAAGTCTATTTTCTATTATCAGGTACTAATAGGTGAAAACTTATTAGTACCTAATCTAATTAATAAGTAATATGAATCTAATTATAGATTCATATTACTATTGACCCTGAAAAACCTACAATTTAGTGTTGGCTCAGAGGAGAAGAACATATGTGCCTTGGTTACTGAGCACAGGCAGTTCAGTGCAGCATATTCAGAAGGCAGACATGCCAAGTTTCCATTCTGCTAATGGCAGATGCTATGGATAACAGGAAGAAAATAAAGTGAAAGACAAAATCATGACAATCTAAATAGCTGCCTTATTCCAACAATGAAGAAACTTTTTATTTTGCAGCTTAAATATTTATAGTCTCTAACTGTGGATGATTAGGGTTTTATTTTATGGTTCATTTTGTTGCCATTAATTAATCAATGTAGTAAATGTATATTGAGTGCTGGAAACTCTTCTAGGTACTGGGAGGAAACCTGTGAACCAGACAGAGCTTTTTTGTCCATAACACTGAAATGGGTGACTTGAAGGCAGCCATGCATTATGAAACGAAAATCACTATTTTCTAGGATTGCCAAAAATAACAAAAAAGAATATCTGAATTTACTTGAAAGTTAGCTTTATAAATCACTCATTAAAATAGTATTTGATGTAATTTAGCAGAAAAACTTTACCTTTCTTCTAAATTTAAGATCTGCTCCCTCTGTCACCCTTTGACTCTTCCTCTTTGTCTTTAGCTCCCACAACAAACTTGGAGGTACCAGCCATAGCACAGGAACACAGTGGTCCAGTATCTCCCAATGTTGTCTGTGAGGTATGCTGCTTGGATGCTACTTGCACTCTGGAGAATGTATGCAATTTTCGAATGCTTCATTTATGTAGTAGAGATTAAAATAGTACCTACCTTCAGGATTGTTAGGAATTAAACTAGTTATCAAAGGTAAAGTGCTTCACCTTGCCTTGGCACAGAGTAAGCAAAGCACAGAATAAACAGGTGCTCACAATTACTGTAGAACAGTGTATTAGTAGCACTTATTTTTCTGGTTTTGTTTTCTTTTTCTCTTACTTAGCTGCCATCTGAGTAAAGCATGTGATTTTTGGTCCCACATTTCTTGACCAACCCTCAATATCTAAAAGAGTATCTAGTATGAACCACAATGTATCAAACTTTTTGTAAGAATTAGCAAGGTTGCTTTTTAAAAATATGGTACATTAAAAAAATATTTTTTAGATAAATCATTATTCTAAGTCTGCTTCTGTACCCATGATTTTAATTTTAGGATACAGGATAATGGAATAAAAGAAAATCTACTAGCTTGTCCTGAATTGTATTTATGCCAACTTTATTTATGTATGTAAAAATGGTGCCACCATTTCTGTTGTATTCACTTGGCAATTATCATTGATGATTTCCAGACAAATAGGTTCAGTGTCATCTAAGAATTTGTGAGAAATGTAGATTTTTGTGCTCATTCCACACCTACTATATTACCAGTATGTGGGTGGGGTCCAGCAATCTGAGTTTCAACAAACCCTCTGAGTGATTCTGATGACTGCTAAATCTTCAGAACTATAATATAAATAAATGCAAGAAATAATCAGGCTTGGTTCTAATAACTAAGGCAAGAGTGAGCAGCCAAGAAAATGAGGCTGACATCATAGAAGTTAGATAAACTGAAAGCGCACAAAGTATGCCTGGGGTAAACTTTCTATTCTATTCACAGCTTCTATAAGAATTTCCTTCCTGATGTTATGGTTAGTATATTTTTTTTTTCTATGGTGTGGGGGGGTCCAACCCAGGTACTTTTAAAATAACTTTAAAAGAGAGAGAGAAGTAAAAAATGGCATGAAAAATATTTATATTAATATTTCTTAGGGAAATAAACCATCTTAGAATAACATTGATAATTAAAGTCTTGTTAGGAACAATATTTCTACTGAACAATACATATAATATTCCTATATAATTTCTATTTGTATTTTGCAGATAATAATCACAGAAGATATAATTTTTTGAGCATGCTATGGACTTTTATTCAATGAGCTATAGATCATTAATCTATGAGCACATCAAAAAGAATCCTTTTTTTTATTTCTTCCCTTTCTTTTTTAGCTAAACCAACACTTTTTAATTATTATTCATTTATTCATATATGCATAAATTGTTTGGGTCATTTCTCCTTCCTGTCCCCGCCCTCACTTTCCAGGCAGAACCTGTTCTGTGCTTTTCTCCAGTTCAGTTGAAGAGTAGAAATAAGCAATAATAAGAAAGACATAGCATTTTTGCTAGTTGAGATAAAGACAGCTATACAAAGAGATTCCTAGCATTGCTTTCATGTACATACGTGTTACAACCGGGGATGATTCATCTCTAACTGATCTTTACACTGGTTCCTGATTCCCTTCAACATTTTTTGTTGTTGGGTTGTGGGTAATTGTAGTATTTATGAAAGTTCTTACAGTATATCAAATATGTCATATTTTGATTCACTCATGATATAATTTCTTATAGTCAATCAGATGTCATTGGAGGAGGTCATGCTTATGCCTCAGATTTCCACTATTGTCAAATATTTCTTTTGTTAAGAATGTATCTCTAACTTTTTTCCAGGTCACGTGTTCAGCCTCCAGGATGACTGAAGCCAGAAGCTGATTCTCAGATCATAATGGTATGAAAGTAGCTGGAGACGCTGCCGTCAAATGGCTTCAGCTCTCAAGCCTCATTTGTTCTTTAAGACATGTGCTGTTTGGCACCGCTGCTCCCACACCCTTTGGATCAGCCTAATCTATTTTTGGCTCATATACTATCCTGTACCTTGTATTTGGGACGAACGTGTTCATAATTTGTCCTACAGGCTTCTATTCAAACATTTCCCAATATCAGTGTATCTCAAGTCAATCTTATTATCTGATGTAAACTTTGGAGATGTTTAAAATGCTGAAGGGTATATATTAAATGAAACTGGTATTTACTGCACTGAAAAATGGGCCCAAAGGGCAGTTAAGTGAATGTTATGCAGTTGTTTGTTTACTCTGGACAGTTCTTTATTCACCCATTAACATCTTGCATTCTCTAAATCACTCTGCATGCCCATCTAAGTTTGTGTATTTTCTGGTCTTTTTGGATTTGGAAGTGTGTAGGTATTCAGAATATAATGTTTCCCAACATTTTCTCTACAGACACTATGGATTGATACTGAGTTTCAGGAGAAACTAAAATACATGATATTCTTGGTGCAAGAATTGGGGTACCTGGATCTATTGGAAGACATTGTTGGCATTAATGATTAGGGGTGTAAATCAGAAAGCATTTTGTGGTCTTTTCCCATTCCTACTCCTTGGAGTAGGATGTGACATGGCTGATCAATTCTTTTTCTCAGAAACATTATCTTCACATGCCTTTCAAGACACCTCTTTCCTACTTCAGTGGCTTCCTCTTCTCAGTCTGTCCCATGAAAACTACTCTTCCAGACCTCTAAGTATTACATTGCTTAGGACCCAGAACTTTTCTTCAATCTCACCCAGGCTATGACTCTAAATATCACACATGACCTCCTTCCTGGACTTTAGATTCCTATTTAATATCATCATTTAGTTTCATTTTTTATTTTACATGTCCTATTTAGAACTTTTTATCATACAGACAAAACTATTCTTGTCATAATTCCCACATTTTAGTTTACAGCACCAACATTTATTTATCTTTATCAACTCTTACTAGGGTACTCATACTAGTTTTTGTTGTTCCTTCTCTTTCCTTTACCTGAAATCTATCACCAAGTCCTGCTATTTTTAAATTCAAGTATCTACTGAGTCTGAGCAAGTGTATTAGAGAAATAACATTGTGTATTTCTCTAAAAAAATTAATTGATCTAAGTTGACCATGCAAATTTTGCTTCTATTGTAGTCTTTTCCACTGCTTCTATGGGGAAAGATATTTTAAAATATTTGAATCATGACAGATTAGGGAAATTCTCATAACCCAGAGTCATCAGCTCCACAATCACCACCCAGATGATAGCCACTATCTTGCCTTCACAACACTATTAGAACAGCTACTGTTCCAGAGTCCCTGCTTCCATCTTCACATGTCTAAGTCTATTCTGTACATAACAGCAAGAGTAGGAATATAAACTACATAGGGTTACAGGGGGTGAATATTACAGAGGTATGTTAAAAATTTATGGAAATTATTCTCAAGAAATTTAAATAAATAGTCTGCTTTTTGAGTGAGTTGAATCATGACAGAGACAGAAATTAATCTCAATCTGTAACATCTTATTTCATAAAAATATCTCCAGCAAATGTTGGCAAAATGTTAAAATTTGACAAAGCTAAGTGTGGAAACAGGGCATTTTTAATATCATACTTTTTTTCTCTGCATGCTTAAATTTTTAATGCTATAAAAAAAAGAACCTAATAGGCATTTTAGCTCACCTCCATTCAGCAAATGATCTATTCTCTGTGAACCCAAAGATACTACAAGTCCAAGACATATCTACAGCTATAGTCATCACTACACGTGTACTGAATGTCCAGTTCCATTCACCACACTTACTATTAATTAGAAAATAATATTCTGACTTACTACTTTCACATGTCACTGGTGATGGTATGCTTTCTTCTTTTAGATGTAAATATTACTGCAAGTAGACATATGCTTTGACATGCTATTCTAGAAACTGGCCTGGGTTTAACCAAGCCAGTTCTCCTTTCTCCATACAAATAGTAAACCTGAGCAAAATAATATAGCTTCCCTTTCTCTAAACTAACTGCCACTTACACTGATTGAGCCAGTAACTGTAGCCTCTTCAAAAACGAGCTAAACTGTATTTTTCTGTCCATGACAGGAGATTCACTGCATTACCCAGGCCTTGGAAGGGTAAAGAGAAGTTAAGAAAATTCATAGACCTGTTGCAGTGAGACTTATGAGACTTTTTAGAAGGTATGAAACTCAGACAGAACAAGCCAGAGCTACAGGAGCTAAAACAATTATGTTGGCTGACTGTGCTGCTCTTCTTCACCACGTCATCAAGTCACCAGCATTTAGATTTTTTTGATGGTGTCCCAAAGCATGTGTGTTCATATAAAATCTACAACTAAAATAGCAGTTACTTAAAATAATACCTGCTCTTTAGGTGGTACACTTTGATATTCTCTGTTCTAGTATCTTACACACCAGTGAAAATTGGCTATCACAATCTCTTATACTGATTTCACAGTCTCCAATGATTCACACACTGCAAAGTCATTCATAAATTATTTCTGATTCTTGTGTTCAAAAGTCCTATGTTACACTAATGTACCAAATTCATTTAGAAATCTTATGTTGTTCTACTCCCAGGGAGAATTTCTTTTCCTATGGAAAATTCTTGTCCATTGAACAAGCTATTTTTAAATCAATAATAGAACATTGTAAAATAAGAGAATATTAAAGCAGATTTTTATTGCTTATATACTTTCCATCTTATCTACATCCATCCCTAACTTTGCCTGTCTACAGTGAAACATGAAAACATATGTCAAATGAAGAAGTTTACTGCCTGGACAAGGTATAATGATGTGGAATAGTATTTTACTTATTGTAAATTTAGTGACAGGAAAAGAAGCCTAGAATTTTCTACAGTGACATTGAGAAGAGAGGATAAGCAATAATAAGATAAACAGTTTGGATTACTGTAGCTCTTAGCTCCATACTTTTAAGGAACCACGTCAGTCTGTGGGTCATTCCATGGATTTTCCTTAAGTTAGGTCAATGCTCAAGGTACACTTTGCCAATTCATTATGGCTGTGTTTCCCTCATAATACCCTACCCTCCATCTTATTTCAGCTAAAATATAAATAAATAAATAATATATCTTTAATAATTAAACATTTCATCAAATAATTCTAGACCTGTGCCAGGACACACATCTGGGGTTACATCAGATTCACTGTTTGCAAAACCTACTTCTCAGAATACTTCTCATAGATTCCTCGAGAGTATAGCATTTCCCTAATCCTTTACAATCAATTTTTGAACAAAGGTATCTCAAACCTATTCAGCAATTCAACATGGGTATTATGAGACACAAGTGCAAGGTTGTAAAGATCAGATAATATGTAGCTGACATTGATCCAAGACTAGAAGGTCAAGGAGGAAAGCAAAACATGTTATGTCTATTTTGCATACACTTTTTTTTTTTGGTGGGACTGGAGTTTGAACTCAGGGCTTTGTGCTTACAAAGCAGGTGCTCTACCACTTGAACCACACCTCCAGTCCAATTTGGTCTGGTTATTTTGGGGATGGGGTCTTGTCTGGGCTGGCCTTGAACCATAATCCTTCTGATCTCAGCTTCAGGCATAAGTCAATAGCACTCAGCCTTGCATATTCTTATGTATTTTATGTTATGTTATTTTGTATTTCAAGTAGGAATTAGAACTTAATACTATGAAGATTGTTTGGTACTGTCATAGGTTTAATAGCATCTACTGTCAAGCAATACCCAGCAATAGGACTTCTGGGTAAATTATCACATTATAATGAACTTTCCATTATTAGTGTTTAAAAAACATAGCTGTGTTTCATAAAAATTTTTGTTAATTACATAATTATCACCAAATTTTAGTAATGGTTCAAAACTTTCATAGCTACAAACTTTCTACCTTTTGGAAAGACAAACTAAAATTTTCTTTGTGTCAAAAATCAGTATGAGAATGAATTATTTTTTGATGGTTTGTAATACATTGAAGCAATTAGGGTCTGGTAAACTTGTCTGCCCACTGGAATCACCTTAGAAACTTTAAAAACTACCAATAGCAGGTCCCTACCCCCAGATTCTTCATTCACTGGTACAGGGTATAGCTTAGGTGTGGGATAGTTCTGAAGCTTTGCTAGTGATTTCAATGTGCAGACAAGTTTAAGAGCCACTTCTCTAAGATTTTGACACTTGGTGAGAACTCTGAGGATTGGTGGCCTTAGCTTCTCCTGGGAGCTTGTTATAAAGTCAGGCATTTAACACTATCCCTGCCCTACTAGATTAGCTATACGTGTTCGGGGGCTCTGATTTAACTAACCTAGAAATTTTCATCTCTAAAAATAAGGGACCAAATCTATCCCACTCTTTCTGTGTTAGTCAGATTTCCATTAGTATAACCAAATACCAGAGACAATCAACTTAATAAAATTAAAGGCTAATTTTAGCTCACATTTTGAGGGTTTTAGTTCATATTCAGTTGGCTCTATTGCTTTTGGGCCTGTGGCAAGGAAGTACACCATGGCAGGAATGTGGTGGAGAAATTACATCCACTTCGTGGCCAAGAATGAAAGAGAGACATAAGAAGAAGAAGGGTGGGATTTCACAAACCCCTTTATTCAGAAACACAACATAAAATCCTCCCACTAGGCTCCAACTCTTTAAGTTTCCACCACCTTCCAACAATGCCAAACTAGGGACTAACCTTTAACACATGGACCGGTGGGAGACATTTCAGGTCCCAAACTATAGCTCTTTCCAACTCTCAATTTTCCTTGTAAAAATAAGAGACCAAAGCATCCCATCCTCTCAAGTTCCACAGTTATATAAACCTAAAACAAATGTAATACTGGAGAAGTTTGTTAGCATTGCCATAATCCCTTCTTCATACTGTTGCATGTACTTTCATTTGCTTAGAATTCATTTTTCCTATTTCCCTCCTCAATGAGACCACTTCCATTATTTATAACATGAGTAAAATCCTGCCTGCTTTCTGAAGCATGTCCTGAAAAATAATGTATCTATCTTTTCTCTAAAATCCTATTGTCAATATAATCACTTCCAAAAAGTCCATCACACTGTTTGTTTCTATTATTGCATGTATTATCATATTTCCCCAATTAAATTATAAGTGTCTTAAGAGAAATCATGTCATGCTCCTTTGTGATCCTAATCTAATGTCTACTTTTATAAGTAAACTTTATATTGTTAAAATGTATGTGGAAAACAAAAATAAATTTTCACTACTCTCACAAGATTATTTATTAAAAACTAGCAAAGCACTGACTTTTCCCTATGATGAGCTGTCACCATTATTCAGCTTCTCACACATTTAGATGTATCAAAATCAATTGTGCCTTAGGGATGTTACTCTTTTCTTACTGCTGCCCTGAAGCCTGCCTGGCTGAT